>NC_137890.1:87322933-87553011 GCF_963455335.1 Martes martes | reverse complement strand
TCACAAGTAGGCATATAGGCAGGTGGGGTGGGGGGCAGAGGAAGCAGGCTCCCTGCTGAGGCAGAAAGCCCAATTTGGGGCTCCATCCCAGGACCCTGAGATCATGACCTGAGCCAAAAGCAGAGGTGTAACCTACTGAGTCACCCAGGCGCCCTCCATTAGTTTTTCAAAGTTAAATTTCTTAAATTTCATTTCTTTTCCTATTCTATTTTTTTAATTTTTCTCTTTCCTATTTTAATGTTTTTAATATTTTATCTTATCAATACCTTTTTAAAAATCTTTTTAAATTTTCATTGTTATAGTCGTATATTATCCTTTCATTGCATTTAACTTTATTTTTTGTATACATATAGGGTTTTTTTTTTCCTTTAGAATTTGACAATACAATTTCTTACTAATAGGCCAAAAACACCCTAATCTGGCACATGCCTTTGTTGTAGTCTCCAGCTTGATCACATATTTCCTTTTTTTCTTTTTTCAACTAACTTCTTATCAATTCCTTTTTTAGAATCTTTTTAAATTTTCATCTTTATAGTCATATTCCATCCCTTCATCATGTTTATCCTTATTATTGTGTGTGTGTATATACATATATATGTATATGGAAAGAAAAAAAAAAATTCTTTCCTTAAAATTTTGGGAGGTAGTTTCTTCTGACAGAACAAAATACACCCAAAATCAAGTGGTGGATCTGTTTTATTCACCGGTCTAATATATAGGTATATATATTTTTTCATTTTTCCCCTTTCTTCTCCCCCTAGTTTCAGGTCTCTTCTGATTTGGTTAGTGTGTATTTTACTGGGGCCATTGGTACTCTTTTACTCTTTTGTTCTCCCATTCATCCACTCATATCTGGATAAAATGACAAGTTGGAAAAACTCACCACAAAAAAAGGGAGGGGGCCATACTGATGTCTAGAGACCTAATCAATATGGACATTAGTAATATGTCAGAACTAGAGTTCAGAATGACGATTATCAAGGTGTTAGCTGGGCTCGAAGAAAACATGGAAGATATTAGAGAATCCCTTTTGAAGAAATAAAATCCCATCCTGGAGAAAGAAATTCCCTTTCTGGAGAAATAACAGAACTAAAACCTAACCAAGCTGAAAACAAAAAGGGTATTAATGAGGTGCAATAAAAAATAGAAGCTCTTACTGCTAGGATAGATGAGGCAGAAGAGAGAATTAGTGATATAGAAGACCAAATGATGGAGGATAAGGAAGCTGAGTAAAAGAGAGACAAACAACTACTGGATCAGGAGGGGAGAATTCAAGAGATAAGTGATACCATAAGATGAAACAATATTAGAATAATTGGGATCCCAAAAAGAAGGAAGAGGGAGAGAGGCAGAAAGAATATTGGAGCAAATTATAGCAGAGAATTTCCCCAATTTGGTGAAGGGAACAAGCATAAAAATCCAGAAGGCACAAAGAACCCCCCTCAAAATCAATAAAAATAGGTCCACACCCCGTCATCGTATAATAAAACTTATAAGTCTCAGTGACAAAGAGGAAATCCTGAAAGCAGCTGAGGAGAAAAGGTTTGTAACATGCATTGGTAAAAATATTAGACTGACAGCAGACTTATCCACAGAAACCTGGCAGGCCAGAAAAAACTGGCATAGCATATTCAGAGCACTAAATGAGAAAAATATGCAGCCAAGAATACTATATCCAGCTAGGCTGTCATTGAAAATAGAAGGAGAGATAAGAATCTTCCAGAATAAACAAAAACTAAAAGAATTTGCAAACACCAAACCAGCCCTACAGGAAATATTGAAGCAAAGAGAGAGCCTAAAAATAGTAGACCAGAAAGGAATAGAGACAATATACAGTAACAGTCACGTTACAGGCAATACAATGGCACTAAATTCGTATCTTTCAACAGTTACTCTGAATGAAAATGGGCTAAATGTCCCAATCAAAAGACACAGGGTATCAGAATGATTAAAAAAAAACAACAACAACAACAACAAGAACCATAGATATGCTGTCTATAAGAAACTCATTTTAGACTCAAAGACATCTCCAGATTTAAAGTGAGGGGGTGGAAAACAATTTACCATGCTAATGAACATCAAAAGAAAGGTGGGATGGCAATCCTTATATTAGATAAATTAGATTTTAAGCCAAAGACTATAATAAGAGATGAGGAAGGACACGATATCATACTTAAAGGGCCTGTCTAACAAGAAGATCTAACAATTTTAAATATCTATACCCCTAACATGGGAGCAGCCAATTATATACACCAATTAATAACAGAATCAAAGAAACACATTGACAATAATATAATAATAGTAGGGGACTTTAACAACCCCCCACTGAAATGGACAGATCATCCAAGCAAGAGATCAACAAGGAAATAAAGGCTTTAAGTGGCACACTGGACCAGATGGACATCACAGATATATTTAGAACATTCCATCCCAAAGCATCAGAATACACATTCTTCTCTAGAGCACATGGAACATTCTCCAGAATAGATCACATCCTGGGTCACAAATCAGGTCTCAACTGATACCAAAAGAATGGGATCATATTTTCAAACCACAATGCTCTGAAACTAGAACTGAATCACAAGAGGAAAATTGGAAAGAACTCAAATACATGGAGGCTAAAGAGCATCCTACTAAAGAATTAATGGGTCAACCAGGAAAATAAAGAATTGAAAAAGTTCATGGAAACAAATGAAAAGGAAAACACAACTGTTCAAAATCTTTGGGATACAGCAAAAAAAAAAAAGGCCTGAGAAGGAAGTATACAGCCATACAAGCCTTTCTCAAGAAATAAGAAAGGTCTCAAGCACACAACTTAACCCTACACCTAAAGGAGCTGGAGAAAGAACAGCAAAGAAAGCCTAACTCTAATAATAAATATCAAAGCAGAAATCAATGAAATAGAAACCAAAAGAACAGTAGAACAAATCAACAAAGCCAGAAGCTTGTTCTTTGAAAAAAATAATAAAATTGATAAATCCCTGGCCAGACTTATCAAAAAGAAAAGATAAAGGACTGAAATAAATAAAATCGTGAATGACAGAGGAGAGATCACAACCAACACCAAAGAAATACAAACAATTATAAGAATATACTATGAGCAACTATATGCCAGGAAATTTGACAATCTGGAAGAAATGGATGCATTCCTAGAAAAGTGTAAACTACAAAGATGGAACCAGGAAGAAATAGAGAAACCTGAACAGACCCATTACCAGTAAGGAGATTGAAGCAAATATCTCCCAAAAAATAAGTGCACAGGGCCAGACGGCTTCCCAGGGGAATTCTACCAAACATTCAAAGAAGAATTAACACCTATTCTCCTGAAACTGTTCCAAAAATTAGAAATGGAAGGAAAACTTCCACACTCATTTTATGAGACCAGCATTACCTTGATCCCAAAACCAGACAAAGTCCCATAATAAAGGAGAATTACAGACCAATATCCTTGATGAACATGGATGCAAAAATTCTCACCAAAATACTAGTCAATAGGATCCAACAGTACCTTAAAAGGATTATTCATCACCACCAAGTGGGATATATTCCTGGGCTGCAAATTTGGTTCAACATCCACAAATCAATCAATGTGATACAATACACTAATAAAAGAAAGAACAAGAACCATATGATACTCTCAACAGATGCTGAAAAAGTATTTGACAAAGTATGGCACCCTTTCTTGATCAAAACTCTTAAAAGTGTATGGATGGAAGGTACATACCTCAATATCATCAAAGCCATCTATGAAAAACCCACAGTGAATATCATTCTCAATGGGGGGGAACTGACAGCTTTTCCCCTAAGCTCAGGAACATGGCAGGGATGTCCACTATCACTGCTGCTATTCAACATAGTACTAGAAGTCTTAGCCTTGGCAATCAGACAACAAAAAGAAAAAGAAAACAAAAAGAAATAAAAGGCATCTGAATCAGCAAAGAAGAAGTCAGACTCTCACTCTTTGCAGGTGATATGATACTTTATGTGGAAAACCCAAAAGACTCCACCCCAAAACTGCTAGAACTCAGGAATTCAATAAAGTGTCAGGATATAAAATCAATGTACAGAAATCAGTTGCATTTCTAGACAGCAAGAGAAAAGAGAGAGAAATTAAGGAGTTAATCCCATTTACAATTGCACCCAAAACCATAAGATACCTAGGAATAAACCTAACCAAAGAGGCACAGAATCTGTACTCAGAAAACTATAAAGTACTCAAGAAAGAGATTAAGGAAGACACAAAGAAACGTTCCATGCTCATGGATTGGAAGAACAAATATTGTGAAGATGTCTATGCTACCTAAAGCAATTTACACATTTAATGCAATTCCTGTCAATATACCATAAATTTTTTCAAAGAAATGGAACAAATAATTCTAAAATTTATATGGAACCAGAAAAGTCCCTGATCAGCCAGAGGAATGTTGAAAAAGAAAACCAAAGTTGGCAGCATCACAGTTCCAGACTTCAACTCTATTACAAAGCTGTAATCATCAATACAGTATGGTACTGGCCCAAAAACAGACACATAGATCAATGAAACAGAATAGAGAGCCCAGATATGGACCCTTAACTCTATGGCCAACTAATCTTTGAAAAAGCAGGAAAGAATGCCCAATGGAAAAACACAGTCTCTTCAACAAATTGTGTTGGGAAAATTGGACTGCCACATGCAGAAGAATGAAACTGCACCATTGCCTTACACCACACACAAAAATAGACTCAAAATAGATGAAAAACTTCACTTTGAGAAAGGAATCCATCAAAATCCTTGAGGATAACACAAGCAGCTACCTCTTCAACCTCAACTGCAACAACTTCTTCCTAGAAACATCACCAAAGGCAAGGAAGCAAGGGCAAAAATGAACTATGGGACTTCATAAAGATCAAAATCTTTTGCAGAGCAAAGGAAACAGCCAACAAAACCAAATACAACTGACAGAGTGGGAGAAGATATTTGCAAATGACATATCAGATAAAGGGCTAGTATCCAAAGTCCATAAAGAACTTATCAAACTCAACACCCAAAGAACAAATAACCCAATCAAGAAATGGTCAGAGGACATGAACAGACATTTATGCAAAGAAGATATCCAGATGGCCAACAGACACATGAAAAAGTGTTCCACATCACCTGGCATCAGGGAAATACAAATCAAAACCACAATGAGATACCACCTCACAGCAGTCAGAATGGCTAAAATTACAAGTCAGGAAATGACAGATGTTGGCAAGGATGTGGAGAAAGGGGAATCCTCCTACACTGTTGGTGGGGATGCAAGCTGGTGCAGCCACTCTGCAAAACAGCATGGAGTTTCCTCAAAAAGTTGAAAATAGAGCTACCTATGACCCAGCAATTACACTACTGGGTATTTACCCTAAAGATACAAATGTAGTGATCCGATGGGGCACATGCACCTGAATGTTTATAGCAGCAACGTCCACAACAGTCAAACTACAGAAAGAACCTAGATGTCCATCAACAGATGAATGGATCAAGAAGTGGTATATATATACAATGGAATATTATGCAGCTATCAAAAGAAATGAAATCTTGCCATTTGCAATGACATGGATGGAACTAGAGGGTATTAAGGTAACTGAAATAAGTCAACCAGAGAAAGACAACTATCATATGATATCCCTGATATGAGGAATTTGAAAGACAGGGTGGGGGTTTTGTGGGATAGGGAAGGAAAAAAAGAAACAAGATGGGATCGAGAGGGAAAAAAAAAACATAAGAGACTCTTAACCTCACAAACCAACTGAGGGTTGCTGGGGGTTGAGGGTAAGTTTGGGTTATGGACATTGGGGAAGGTACATCCTATGATGAGTGCTGTGAAATGTGTAAGCCTGATGATTCATAGACCTGTACCCCTGAGGCAAATAGTACAGTATATGTTAATAAAAGTAATTTTTAAAAATTTCCTTTTAATGCAATGCTTCAGCATCTCTCTCAACTTACTAGATGAATGCTGCATGATTCATTTATTGCTTAATAAAGCCAATTAGATCTTCAAATTTACTCCATTGAATATTATTTTTAATCACTTGTCATCTACCCAGCCCTTCCAGTGTAGTAGAAAAGATACATAATTGCTTAAAGCTAAATATAAATCTCCAATCTAAACTTCTCCAAAGCAGTTTTTCAAAAATAAAAAGATGATGATAGATACATAGATAGATGATAGATAGATGTGGTTCTGGTGATGTCATCAGCTAGCTTCTAAGACTTGACTTTTATTGCCCACGTTTTTGTACTCACTAGATTTTGTCCTATGTTTTTCCTTAAGCTCTTCTTTCCAGCTTATTTTATAAATCCGGCAAAAGATCGAATGGGAAGAGCATCCTGTGATGGGAACCAAGACTACCCCTCATGCAATAACAAAATGAAGAAGAGATCACCCAGACCAGTTTGAGCTCAACCCCTGACTCACACCTGCACAGAAGGACCACAGAGTGATCTGTGGAGTGACAGTTCACTTTACCTCATTATAATGTCAATATCTCCACACAAAGAGGAACACAAGCCTCCAGGCACATATACCACATTATGCCACCTCTACATATTATGACAAGGCTCTTCTTCCTTAATATTCATCCTCACCTTAAATAAAAGGAGTCCATCCACCTTCGCTCAGGGAGTCACAGGTTGGGATGCTATTCCCTGTGACTTTTTTTTTTTTTAAAGATTTTATTTATTTATTTGACAGAGAAAGATCACAAGTAGGCAGAGAGGCAGGCAGAGAGAGAGAGAGAGAGAAGCAAACTCCCTGCTGAACAAAGAGACTGATGCGGGGCTCGATCCCAGGACCTGAGATCATGACCTGAGCCGAAGGCAGCGGCTTAACCCACTGAGCCACCCAGGCACCCCGACTTTTTTTTTTTTAAGATTTTATTTATTTGACAGAGAAAAAGAGAGCACAAGTCAGGGGAGTAGTAGGCAGAGTGAGAGGGAGAAGAAGGCTCCCTACTGAGTAAGGAGTCTGATGTGGGTCTCAGTCCCGGAACCCTGGGATCATGACCTGAGCTGAAGGCAGTCACTTAACCAACTGAGCCACCCAGGCACTCTCCCTGTGGCTTTCCCTGCTGCAAATCCTTGATTAGATTTCAAGCCTGGAATAATCCTCCATTGTCCTCAGCTTTGTCCTCTGAGCTCTTGGATTTGCCCTTTGAGTCATCCTTTCTTTTTCAGGGTTATACATTATTTGCAGCTGACTAGTTTTATTAGCCTACTTCCTACCAGTGTGATCAGCCCTATTCTATAGACATTCTTCAATAACAGACTGATGAGAACAGAGAAGGAACAATGTAGGGAGATCGGAGTTCAGATTTTTGGGGGAAACAAATAGATCCAAATAAGGTCCTGACTTAGTTACTTAATCTCTTGGATCTTCAGTTTCATCACCTCTAAAATAAGGATACTATTACCAATCCCACAGCATTATTAGAAATATTAAATTAAATAATGTTTTATTATTATACAATGTTCTTAGCCCCAGGATTTGACCAGTGCAAGGAAATTATACCTTGGTATTTCTCTCATTCTCTTTCTCTTTCTTTTCTATTATTGTGAATTTCAAATTTCCCATCTTGACTCCATGTTGTAATTACCTCAGAATCCTTTGAAAATACTGAAACTGTAGACCCGCCCTTAACCTTAGTTCCACTTTCTGCGACTTCAGTTATTTGTGGTTAACCACAGGCTGGAAGCAGGTGGTCCTTCTTTTGACATGCTTTCAGAGTCAATAGTTGCTTATCTTTACCTCACAACACCTACATCATTCATCTACTTCATCTCATCATGTAGGCATTTAATCATCTCACATCATCACAAGAAGGTGAGTACAGGACAATAAAATATCTTGAGAGAGAGAGAGAGAGAGCACACTCACATAGCTTTTATTACAACATATTTTTGTAATTATTCTATTTTATTATTAGTTATTGTTAATCTCTTACTGTGCTAAATCTGCAAGTTAAACTTTATCATAGTTATGTACACATAAGAATATGCATAGTATATATAAGGTTCAGCACTCTCAATGGTTTCAGGCATCCACTGGGGTCTTGGATTGCATCCACTGCAGATGGGTGGCAGGGGGAGTTGACTATCCTTGGGTTCTACCCCCAGAGCTGCTGATTTAATCGCTCTGGGATCTGGCCTGAGCTTTGTTTTTTGTTAAATCCTCCAAGAGATTTTAATGTGCAGCTACAGCTGAGGATCAGTGTAAGACTTTGGAAATGACCACCACATTCACCTTCTCCCAGCCTTCCCCTTGCAGCCCACTCCTAGTGTGTTCATGCATATGCAGAGTAGGGCTGACCCAAGGACTGGACTCTATGGAACTCCTTAATGCCTGTCCCCAGAACAGCCCCTCTTAAGCCACCTCAGATATCCCAAATACATCTAATGTAGTAAATTTTTTTTAGGAGAGCCTGTCAGGATTTGGGTTGGCTTTATTGAGTTTTGTTGGGGTGGAGTACTTACTCCCATAATGTCAGGTACATGGTCCAGATACACTTATACATACACACATACATACCAACAGTTTTTTAGGTGACCGAGAGATCCAGAGAGCAGAGGGCAGAGTCACTGGCCTGGGGACAGGAAAGTGGAGACAGGCTGAGAAGAACTATAATTAGAAGTGGGGGTCAAAGAGAGAGTAGCTTATCCGAGTGTACCTCTGTGAAAGCTGGTAGAGCCAGGAGATATCTTGAGGGCACCAACCTTGAAAGGAAGGCAGAAGGAATAAAGAAGGAAGGGTGGGAAGAAGAGAACTGAGAAAAACGTGAATTCCAAATGGAAGAGCTAAAGGACCCAAAAGCAAAAGAACAGCTTTCCAATATATATATATATATATATATATATATATATATATATATATATGACTAACTGTATACATATATATACAGTTAGTCAATGCAAGGCACACTGCTAAGGTTCTGAGGCATCTGAATACAACCAGTCTTCAGGGTTTGTGCCTGAGGGAAGCAGCTGCTACTCCTATTTCCTATTGGTGACTATGAATTACACTCCCTGGGGAGCAGGGGGTGGTGGGTAGTGGAGGTAGAAACAGGTGGGAGTCAGGGAGTCTGCCTTTAGTGCTGACTCCTCAACTCACAGGCCATGTGGTCTGACATTGCTGTCTGACATTGCTGACATTCCCAGACTCTATGATACTGTGCTCAAAAAGTCAGCAATATGAAAACAGCATTGATCCACATTGTTTGGAGAATCTTGAAGAAAAATCACCAGAAGTTTCCTGAAAAATTTAACAGCCATGGAATGATTCCCCTCCTCCTGGGGAATCTGTTTAGAATTCTAGATACAATTGGCGGACAGGAAGTTACACAATGAGACTCTGAACTTCTAATCCTATAACAAAGACATATAGGGAAACATACAACCGAAGTCCCTTACAAGCTCCCTTTTGCTTATAAATTGTCCTTCTGTGTCCCAAATGCAGCTGAAGAAAGCTGTGGTGGGATTACAGATCTGGACTGTGTTTGTAATGGATTGTGACCTAGAAATCTTGCCCTGAGGGAAGTTGATTAAAGGATACCTTCCCTTTGGCTTCTTGAAGAAATTTCCTGGGGCTTGGCAGTGAGTCACAGGCTAGTCTTGGTTTCTGTCCTACTCTAGGCAAGGGGTGCCACTCTGGTGTCAAGGACTATTTAGGTGATTGATACCACCTCTCTTCAGGATGAGGCAAGGACAATAATAGCAATTTCTAGCTTTTTCAATGCAATGCATTTGATTTACCTATTTCTACTTCATTATGATGTACAATACAAAAATCACACATTTTGCCCAGAAAGTATAGGTCTCCTGACTGTTGGCCAGATCCAGGGCCAGTAACAAAAGGCCTCATCTGTTTGATGGCAGAAGAGCTAAAAAACAGCCTACATTGCTCAAGTCTGAAATGTTCACCCATTTCCCCTATCTGGACGTCCAATCCCTGTGTTTAGATTACTGTCATTCATGTAACTGACCAGGAATGATTTCCTAGGAGATGAGTTCACTCAAACTCTTCTTTAAGGAAAGAAAGCCTTCAAAATTTAATACAAAGTCACAGAAATCAAAACAACTTCATATAAAGACAGACAGATAAACCAATAGAAAAGAGAAAAATAACCCAGAAGTAAAGCCTTGTATATATGCTCAAATAATTTTCTACACAAGTGCAAAGACCATTTAATGGGAAAAGACAGTCTTTTCCACAAATGGTTCTGGGAAAACTGGATATCCCCATACAAAAAAGTGAGGTGGGCCCTTACTTTATACTAAAAACAAAAATTAACTCAAAATAGGTTAAAGACCAAAATGTAATAGTTAAAACCATAAAATGCTCAGAAGAAAACATAAAGGAAAAGTTTCATAACATTGGATTTTGACAACAAAAGCAGAGACAGTAAAGAAAAGAAATACATAAGTTGGATTTAATCAAAATTAAAAACTTTGTGCATCATAGGACATTGTCAACAGAGTGAATGGCAACCTATAGAATAAGAGAATATATTGCAAATTGTATATCTGATAAAGGATTGAAACCAAAATATATTAGTAACTCCTACAGCTCAACAACAATAAGAAAACAACCTGACTTAAAAATTACAATTGTACTATATGAAAAATTTAAAAAGAAATTGTGAACAGTATATTGTATGTCATTCTTATACTCAAGAGGTTTTAAAATTCCTGTTTATACTGAATAAAATCCAAACTTCAAGAGGATCCTTCCTCCTTCATCTGCCACTTCTCTCAGTGTATAATCATGCACAGGCAGTTAGTAAATATCTGCATTATTTATGCCTCAGGTTTTACATTTACATTTTTTTAAATGAAAACAATTTTTCCATGCTGTGTTTAAAAATTCACTTGCATTTGCCTTAAAAAACTCCCTAACTTCTTCCCAAGGAAGCATCGTCTGCAAATATCTTTCCAGGGTGAGATTCATGTGTATTGAGACAGCCCTTTCTCCCTGTCCCCCTTCCTTCCTTTCTTCCTCCCACCCTCCTTCCCTCACTCCCATCTTTCTTTTCTTCCTTCCTTCCTTCCTTCCTTCCTTCCTTCCTTCCTTCCTTCCTTTTTTTCTTTCCTTTAGAAAGGAGATTTGTCTGTTACAACATCCATGCCTGGGTTAGACGATGTTGGGGAGTGAAAGACTGTTAGTGTTTATCTATAAAGACTGATGCAGGCAGGCCAGGTTGAGGACCAGAGGGGAGTCCTGCAGGACCAGCCAACAGGGTCCTTGGCTTCCCCGAGGATGGAAATCACTGGTGAGTCAGGAGGAGGCAAAAACAGCGTTTATTGAAGATATAGAGAGTACAGGTTCAGATGGACTGTCTGGGAGACTCAGAAAGGAAAGTAGCATGAATCTTATCTTTATTCGGGGTCTGGGTTTTTTTATTGAGGACAGTGGCCTGGTGTACATGTCCTCTCAGCCACCCAGGAAAAAGGACAAGATCCAGATGTCCATCATAAGAAACTTATTCTGTGAAGCCTGGCATCTTGGCATGGAGATGTCTATCTCCAGTGGTTTAGATATTACCTATTATGCTGGAAGCCTCCAAAGACATCATTAACTCTTTCTCCCTTAGAAGGAGGACATACATTAAGGCATGTACAGAATGGGGTGTTGGTGCAGGTCCTCGCAAGAACAGAAGCAGGAAACAAAGCACAGGGAAACAAAATAAAACATGGGGACCCTTTGGTTTCCCTGTCTCATGACTAGGAATCCAATTCAAGGTGAGAGAGAAAAACAAAGTAAGAGTATTCAGAGCAAGAAAAGCCCATGCAAAGTGGCAGGAATGCATGAGCAGTTCAGTATTGTTGGAAATGTACACTACAGTCTGAATGGAGTGGGAGTAAGGAAGGTGGGAGGGAAGATGAAACTGCTGGTGGAAACTGGACAGCAAGGTGCCTGTGAACCATAGACAGGAACTCCAGTATGAACTTACAGATGGTAAGCACACAAGCAAATGCTCCCACGAGATCACTCCAGCAACAGCTGGGAAGATGGATTGAAGAAGAGGTGGGACTCAGGAAAGGAAATCAGCAACCATTCATCCAAGAAGCAAGTACCTGGGAGGGAGGTGACAATCTGGTTTACCCAAAGGCATTAAGTGTGAATTCAGTGTAGGCAGTCCAACACACAGGCCTAAAAACTGACCACATGTGGGAGGCTGAAACGGAGGCTGGGTGGTAGGCAGTTAGATATTGTGTGAGGTTCTGGTCTCACAGAAAGTGGGGGCAGGGAAGGTGAATGTTGGAGGAAAGGGATAGATATCTGAGACCTGCAATTAGGCACATCCTGCCAAGCGGGCCAAGGGGATTTCCAATATGGAAGGGGAATTCTAATACGGACACATATGCACAAAAAGAAAAAAAATGCAATTAACATTTTGGTTTGCCAATCCCTGCCTTCTCCCAGCTTTCTTAGAGGATGCTGGTTAGTAAGTAAGACAAAAGAACTTTGGATAGGTGCACCACATTAAGGAAGGCTCTGGGGGATATCAGAGAAATATCTAGGCAACACTCCTCCCAAAAAAAACAAATCAAACCAGATGGACCCAAGAGGACAGAAGTTATGACAGGAAATCTCTAACCAAATTAAGAAGAAAAGGCAGGCAACCCAGCTTCCTACCCCAAAAATGACTATGCCATCCCTTAATAATATTCTGCTCCCCAGTTAATAAAAACCCAGGACCAATTCTGTACTGGGCATTTGAGTCTTTCTCAAGCTGCCCACTCTCCCCTCTTGTGAGTGTACTCAATATACTCTGCTTGTGCTTTCTGGTCTCTCACCTGAATTCTATCCAGTGAGAAGACAAAGGACTGAAACTCTTTCACTCGAGGTGGTAACATCTGCTGGGGTGCTTTCCAGACCTGCAGCTTAATCAGCCTGCACTAAGATGCCGAAAGAGAGTAGAGTTTTGTGGGGTTGGCTGGGAGAAAACATTTAGGCAATGACACCCTACCTTTTTGGCTTATTCTACCAAGCCCACCTGGATAAAACTTACTCTGAAGCAATAACACTCTGCCCCATCCACCCATAAGCACTTTTATTACAGAGCTATAGAAAAAAGCTAACATCTCTAATCTCTGGATTGTTTATGCAGATTAGATTCCCCCACCCCCACCCCAGGAAAGCACCAGTCTCTGAAAATTGCATTAGCGTTACTTATGGTAATGCCCAGTGAAAGGAAACCTTCCTCCAGGCTTAGTGCATAGAAAATAGGGACTCCAGGACGCAGGAGGCACTTCTCTGGACACACACTCACTGAGTCCTGGCCATGTGTTCCTCTAAGACATTTGCTAGGGTACGATACCCCTAAATTCAGTATCTCTAGATATCTTTAGTATCACCCCTAAATTTAGCTTCTTCCAATGATGTCACTATTGTGTCTTTATTTTTTCTTTCTAGTAACGCCTTTCTGGAATATCAAGTTTATCCCATCTTTGCAGCTCATTCCCTTGGGTCAGACATTTTGCTGTCACTACATAACTAAAGTGCTTTCCTCATCAAGATTTGGATCAACAATAGATCATTGTTTAATGGAGCAGTCTATTTCCCCCCCAGGGCTCTCTGACACTTTTCACTTAACCCCCTACCCTTGGAGTGACATTCTTGCTGGTTGCTGAGTGGTGGAGTCCTCCTCCCCATACAGTTGTCTTGTAGGATTTGCTAAGGATTAATTCTTTCCTTTCAGCTGTACCTTGTCAGAGATCAAGAATGAACAAAGATGAACATTAAGGAGTAAGAGATAGACCCTGTTTGGCTTTGTCTAGCATTCACTCCTATTCACTAAGCCAAATTCCCTGAGGCTGTTATATCAAAACATTTTCATAGGTGGAAAGCTGGCACTGTAATGTATGCTGCTGTGACACACAGCTGGTGATGTCTGCCTGGAGCTTGAATGGGGTGAGCCCTCCTATTAATTTGTGAATGAATGGACACCCTGGGAAGCTGACTTGTTCACCTGTTCCTTGTAGGCTTTGGTCCTCTGACATTCCAGAGAATACATTCTCATTAGAAAGGACAGTTTCCTCTATTCAGTGGGAAAAATACAATGAGCTCTAGTCCCAGCCTCTCTTTCTATCCCCATTTAATAATCAATAATAATAATCACTATTATTATCTGTTGAGCTCTTATTAAGACCAGATCCATGTGAAATATCTTTCAGTTACCCACCCAGTCCCTGAAAATGTGCTGGGGAGTCATTGTCTAAGAATGGATGTATTCCCTATTTCTAAAATTTCCTCAAACCACTTGCCATCTACCAATCCAAACATAATGATTGCTGCTGTACTATCCCCTGGCCCTCTGATCCCTCTCTGGAGCTATACTCCAATTCTTGGTATCACTAGTTCTCTTCCTCAACTCTGTCCCAGCACACTCTACGTGATATAACCCTGGGACCATGGACATTGCAGTTGTGAGTAAGAATCTATCCACCTCCAGCTTATAATTATTTTGAAATTTAAATTTAGGGGCACCTGGGTGGCTCAGTGGGTTAAAGCCTCTGCTTTCGGCTCAGGTCATGGTCCCAGGGTCCTGGGATTGAGCCCCGCACCAGGCTCTCTGCTCAGCAGGGAGCCTGCTTCCTCCTCTCTCTCTGCCTGCCTCTCTGCCTACTTGTGATCTCTGTCTGTCAAATGAATAAATAAAATCTTTAAAAAAAAAGAAATTTAAATTTGACTCCATTTATATTATTATTAATAAATTTAAATGGAATTAAACTTATATTTAATTGTAATTATTAATAACAAACTGAGGGTTTTGGAGGGGAGAAGGGTGAGGGGATAGGAGAGCCTGGTGGTGGGTATTAAGGAGGGTACATGTTTCATGGAGCACTGAGTGTGGTACATAAACAGTGAATCTTGGAACACTGGAAAAATAAAATAAAATTTAAAAATATATATATTATATGTATACTTTCTAATAAATTTAATTGTAATTAAATCCTTTCAAAACAAAGGTAATAAATATTCAAAAGTTATCTTTTTCTAATGATTTTCCTGCATCTATTTTCTATGCTCTTGAGATTATTAATATGCATTATATCTACATAGTGGAAATATATATAATGCTGTTCTTGTACACATGTCTTCCCAACTGTGGGTTCAGTGACATCACATTAACAATTTAAAATCAGCCATGGGATTATTTGCAGCAGTGAAATGGTACAAATCAAGTCTTGGTTTATTTTGCTGACTGTTTACAGCAGGGATCACCCAACTACAGTAGCGGTTCAAACCTGGCCTGCAAGCTAAAAATGAGTTTTACATTTTCAAGAGTTATGAACTAAAAACAGAGAACATGCTACACAGACCTTGTAGATGGTAGATAGATGATAGATGATTAGACAGATGATAGATACATAGATACATAGATGACAGATAATAGATAGATAGATAGGTGGGTACATAAGTAATAAATGCAATATTTACTACCTGGTTCTTTACAGAAAGTTTGCTCATTCTCGGTCTAGAGCAAGGTTTGACACAGAATGGGTACTGACCAAATCCAACCTCCTATCTGTTTTGTAAATAAAGTTTAATTGGAACACAGACAGGCCATTTAATTATGTATTTTCTATGGCTACTTTCAATACCAGAGCCACAAGGCAGAGCTGAGTAGTTGCAATAGAGACTGCCTGACCTGCAAAGCCTAACATATTATGCTGTGACACTTTGCATTAAAAATTTGCTGACCCTTTTCTAGAGAGCCCCCCCAAAAAAGTAATGGGGAAAGGTTAATAGTGCAGATTCAATTTCAAAATAAGTTGTGTCTGTAGCTGTTCCATTGCAAATAACACACAAACTTAGAAAACATTCTTTCAGTATTAAAAAATCATTATCTGAATCAACAGATAATACTGACTCATTCAGGTCATTGACAAATGAGTGAAGTTCCAATGTGTTTTCATTGTTTTACTTTTGCATCCTTCTTGTTAATGTAAACAAAATAACCAACATCTTGTGGGAACTACATTTGCTTGTTAGTTGCGACCATAGGTTGGCTATGGATATGAATTTAGCCAAACCCAATAATGCATTATGTGCAAGTCAATTTGCTGTGTGGAATTTACAGTATAGAGTACTATATACTTAATTGTGTGCCATTATGTGTGTATAATAATTGTGTGCCAACTTTGTATCAGCAACATATATAATAAGCATATGTACATAAGGTGGGTTTGTAGATGTGCACACGCAACACACACATGCACATGCATGGCTGGCCTCCTGTCAAGATGACCTGTGAAGAAATTGAGAAAGAAATAAAATTCTTTAGGAAGAATGCACACAAAGTCAAGGGATATGCAAATATCCCAAATAGACCTAGGAACAACACCTCCATCTTTAAAAGGGAAAAAGTGGTTCCTTAAATGTTTTCTTTTGAGATAATTAAAGTATGTATGCACCTGTAGAAAATAATACAGAAAAATATAATATAAATAATATAATAATATAAAAATATAAAATAATATAAAATATTATAATAATATAAAATAATATAAAAATAATAAATAATAAATAAATACAATAATATAAAAATTATAAATAATAAAATAATATAAAAATAATATAGAAAAATACTATATGCTCTTTATTCTATTTCCCCTAATGGTGACACCCTGAAAACCTGTAGTACCATATCACTCAGAATATGAACATTGATATAGTCAAGATGTAGAACATTTCCATCATGGAAAAGATGCCCTGTGTTTCCCTTTTATAGACCACATTCAGTTCCCTCTGAACTCCATTCCCTCTTTTAACCTCTGCCACTACTAATTGCACATTTCTACAATGTTTTCATTTTAAGAATATCTTGGAAATAGAATCATACAATGTGTCATCTTTGGGGGCTGGCTTTTATGACCTGGTGGAATTCTCTGGAGCTTCATCAAGGCTGTTGCATGCAATCAATAGTTTGTTCCTTTTTATTACAGAATAGTGTTCCACAGTTTGTTTAACCATCCACCCACTGATGGACTTCTGGGTTGTTTTGCAGCTATTATAAATAAGGTAGCTACAAACACTCCTGTTTTGTGTGTTAACATAAGTTTTCATTTGTCTGGATGGATGGACAAAAAGTATAACTGTGGGTCATATGGTGGTTGCCTGGTTGATTTTACTAAGAAACTGCCAAACTGTTTTCCAGAATGGCTATGCTATTGTACATTCTCATTAGCAGCATATAAGCAATCCAACATCCTTGCCAGCATTCGGCATAGCTATACTTAATTAATTAATTAATTAATTAGTTTATTTCAGCCATTCTGGTAAGTGTGCAATGATAATCTCATTTGTGGCATTAATATGCATATTCCTATTGAATAATGATGTTCAAAAATAATTGACATCTGTATACCACTTTTGGTAAACTGGTTCTTCATGCCATTCGTGCATATTCTAAATGAACTGGTTTATTTTGTTACGTGCTTTGTTTTTCTGGCTTTGTTTTTATGTGTTAAAGATATTAGTCCTTTGTCAGATATATGTTTCCAAATATTCTCTACCAGTTTAAAGCTTGCCTTTCCATTCTCTTCACAGGGTTTTCCTCACGGAAAATGTTGTGGGTTTTTTTTTTGATGATATCATATTTACCAAATTCTGCTTCTTTTCCTTGTTTTTGGTGTTGTTCTAAGAAGTCCTTGTCCTAGACGACCATCTATTCATTTTTGGTAAAAGGTTTAGAGTTTTATGGTTTACATTTCAATTTTTATCCATTTTGAGTTAATTCATAGATCAGGTATGATTTGCTAATATTTTGTTGATGATTTCTATGTATAAAATTGTGAGAGATATTGGTCTGTAGTTATCTTTTTTGTGAACCTGGTATGGTTTTGTTTTCAGGGTAATTCTAGCTTCATAAAATGAATGGGAAATTGTTCCCTCCTGTTTTCTGGGAAAAGATAGTAATAAAATTAGTGTTAATATTTTAAATGCTGGTGGAATTTGATAATGAAACAACCTGGGCCTGGAGATTTCTTTTTTGGGAACCTTTAAGTTACAAACTCAATTTATTTAATGATTAAAATACTATCAAGAATCTCTACTTCATCTTGTTTGATTTTTGGTCTACTTCTTCCAAGTTGTTAAATTTATGAGTGTGAAGTTGTTCACAGTATTCCTAATTACCTCCTTCCAGACTGAGGGATTTACCATGATAATCTCCTGTGTGCTTTATTTCGTCCCTGATATTGGTGAATTGTGACTTCTATTTTTTGTACTTTGTCAGCCTTGTTAGAGCTTTATCAATTTCATTGATTTTTTTGAAGAACTAATTTGATTTATTGATAGTGTTTTTTTTAGTCTATGACTTTGTATAGTTTTCCTAGTGATTGTTCAAAATAATACAATATTTTCACATAAGTTTATCAGAGACTTGGTATTGATGTCTTTCTACTTGAAGTGAATTGTAGAAAACTTACTTCCTGTGAAGTCTCCTTGCCTATCTTCATTTACTGAAATAGAACTTCCTTAAGTATGTCCTCTTCATATAGTGAGTGCCACAGGATTTCATGAGTTTGCTTCAACCATCAAATATGATTTAATGAAATAATGATAAAGATAGTCTATTCCTTATATTCCACGTATGAGAGAAACCATATGATAATTGTCTTTCTCTGCTTGACTTACTTCACTTAGCATAATCCCCTCCAGTTCCATAAATGTTGATACAATTTGTAGTCATCCTTTCTGATGACTGAGTAGTATTCTTTTGTATGTATGTACCATTTCTCCTTCATTCATTTATCTGTTGAAAGACATCTCATTTTGGCTATTACAGACATTGCTGCTATGAACATTTGGGTGCATATACCCCTTCTTTTCACTACAGCTGTATCTTTGGGATAAATACCTAGTAGTGCAATTACTGGGTCATAGGGTAGCTCTATTTTTGTATCTTGAGGAACCTCCATACTATTTTCCAGAGTGCCTGTACCAGCTTGCATTCCCACCAACAGTGTAAGAGGGTTCCCCTTTCTACACATCCTCTCCAACACTTGTTGTTTCCTATCTTGTTGAATTTTGCTATTCTAATGGTGTAATGATATCTCATGGTGGTTTTGATTTGTAGTCCCCTGATGGCTAGTGATTTTGAACATTTTTTCATGTGTCTGTTAGCCACAAAGAAAGGAAGGGAAAACTGAATGGGAATAAATCAGAGGGAGACAAACCATGAGAGACTCTGGACTCCAGGAAACAAACTGAGAGTTAGAGAAGGAAGGGGGATTGGGGGATGGGGTAGCTAGGCAATGGGTATTAAGGAGGGCACATGTTGTGACAAGCACTGGGTGTTGTATGCAACTGATGAATGGTTGAATACTACATCAAAAACTAATGATGTACTATATGTTGGCTAACTGAACATAATAAAATGAAAAAAGATATTCTATTTATCACACATGAATCCATTTCAAAATTCTTTTTGAACTTCCTAGCAGTCTTCTGTTTCTACTCTTTGTCTAAAGAAATTGCCCCTGAAGTTCTTTACAGGCAGGTGTGCTAACTACTTATTCTCCTGATTTCCCTTCATTTGAGAATGTGTTTATTTTCCATTTATTACTGCAAGATATTTTTGCATTTTGTGGTTGACAATTATTTCCTTCAGTACCTGAAAAGGATTTCATTTCCTACTGGCCTCCACTGTGTCAGATGAGAATCCACTGTCATTCAAATTGGCACCATCCACCTAAGGAATGTGTCTTTCCATTCTTGATACTTTCAAAATTTGGTCTTCGGCTTTAGATTGCCCAAGTTTAATTATGATATCTTTTACACTGGATTTCTTTGAGTTTATCCTTTTTGGCAGTGTGTTCAGCTTCTAGAATCCATAGGTTTTTGTCTTTTGCCAAATTTGAAATTTTCTGCCATTTTTTAAAATACTTTTTGAACCTCAATCTTTCTCTCCTCTCTGTCTGGAAATCCAATGACACAGATGTTAGGTATTTTGATATTCTCTCCCAAGTCCCAGAGGCTTTGTTCAATTTCTATCAGTCTGTTTTCTTATATTTTTTTTATTTCTGTGCTCATATTTTCTAATTTTTCATTTGTTTCAAGGAAATTCATAATTGCATATTCCAGCAGTTTTATGATGGTTGCTTTAAAATACTTGTCCAGTAATTCGAACCTCTGATTCATCTTGGTGTTTGTGAATGATTTTTCTGGCTCTTGGTATGAATAATTTATAGTCATCGCCTGGTCATTTTGGATAATATATTGTAAAACTCTGGATTCTATTTACTCTTCTTTGTTCAGTAAGCAGGTCTCCTGTTGCTACTGAATGAGGTCTACATGGTTGTATATTCTTAGCTGCACACTGGTCCTGCTGACACTGTGGGGCATGAGCAGGGAGAGTGAAGCCTATTAATTAGCAGCCCCATCTCACAACTCCTTGTTAAGTATCATTGCTACTGGGTGGAAGAGGCATATCTGCTCACCAGTGGACCCCACTTACACGGTCAATGTTATAGAACATAGAACAAAGAACAATTGGAACTGTGTGTATGCCAGCTGTGCAGGGAGTAAATAATCACCACTCTGCCTCACCAGCACTTCCCTGTCTGGGAATCAGATCATGGCTGGAATCTGAGCACATAAATAAAAAAAATTATAAAAATAAACCAATAGATATTATAGATCCCAAAAGTAAATAACCTCCCACTTATAAAATGAACAAACAAACACACAAAAAGTCTTAAGCGGGTGGGTTCAAGAGCAGAGTGGAGATGACAGAGGATAAAATCAACAAACTTGAGAATAGTTTAATAGAATTTTCTAAGCTAAACAACATGGAGAAAACAGACCAATAAAAATTGAACAAAGCCTCTGGGACCTGGAGGAAAATATCAAAATACCTAACGCCCAGCACTTCCCTGCATGGGAATTAGATCATGGCCAACTGCTTTTGCCAGAAAAGGGATGTTCACCCTCACTGACCATATCCAGTGCAAAATCTGGGTGGAGCATGCCACCTGCCACATGCCACCTGGTGGGGAGCAGATATGGAAGATCACGTTTCTACTCATCCCTAATGAATCTGCCAGTGCTGAAATTATGGTTTTCCCTTAGTGTTTGAAGTAAAGTAAGTATTTTCAAAAGTATTTTGTTGCTAGACCATCCTTTCTTATTGTTGGCTGAGGGAAACAAACTTTTTTGCATATACATTTTTTTTCTATGTCTGTTGGTGTTCTAGATTTAAGGCTTCTTCAGCACTCTCTGTGATACATAGGCACTGATAAAGACTCAGAGAACTCAACATTCTGTTGTCCCACAGGTTCTAAGGGAAGGTCTAAAGCTGCCTATTTTCTTCTTTCTACATTTCAGAGACTCTCCATGTTGGATTATTGTGTTATGTCTAGGGTTTGTTTTTTGGTTTTGTTTTTAGTTATAAGGAGAGTAACTTAGAGGGATGGATGACTCCTTCTTGGCCTAACCAGAAGACAATGAGATGTAATTTTTTAAAGTAATTTCTATACCCATGTGGCTTGAACTCACAACCCCAAGATCAAGAGATATAATTTTTAAGGGCAATATTTTTACTCTCAGGTGACTATGTTTCTCATAAAATCCCATGGATAAGTGCGTAAAGAATTGCTGTTTTACTAAACATTCTATGAAAACTTGAGGCCATTCCAAAAACACAGCACAACAAAAAAGAGAAGAGATGCATTTTCTCCTCAACTTTTCCAATAAGTTCCAAAAGGGTTCATGCCCAGGGCAGCCCTTAATGACCAGCATGGCATCACTGGCTCCCAGCAATGTAGAGTATAGATTGACAGAGAATGAAACCTCACCCAGGCATTAGATTTTCCCAGTAAAATAAGAGTTTGGGGGAGTATGTATTTCCTCTCAGACATCAAGACATTCCTAAAACAGAAGTTGAAAGCAGAAGAGTCTTTTTTAACCATGACTAGTTATTCTCAATGGTTGCTAAAGACTGGAGAAGTTTATATTATGTAATATTTCTAAAGTTATCATATTTTAATATTCAATATCTTTCATTAAATATAACACTTGTGATACTAATCTCTTCATAGCTCAGCATATATGGCACAGACCCAATTTCCCACCTATATCGCAGTCATTAGTTGAATTTTAGTTTCTGACTAGTGCTTCAAAGTGACATTTTTTGAATTCTTAGTAAAACAGTACAGTGAAACATCCTTACATAAAGATTGTGAAAGATATTTTCATTTATCTGACCTCATAACTCCCAAACACTGGGTTGTTTCATTGTGGTTATATTGTCCACTGGCATCATGTATTCCCTGTTAGTTTATATGGTCCAGCTAAAATGTTATGTTTTCTAATCTCCATTTCTAAACATATCCTCCCACTACATTCTTACCCAAATTCTCTTTTCTTATTAGGATCATATCCTTGCAGTCTTCCACACATATTTAGTATGAAAAATTATATTTTTCAAAAGAAAAAAAGGTCACATCAATATTTCCAGTACTACATGCTCTCCTAGAGTCTTGCCACCATCCATAAATTTATTTCCCCCTTGAAGAAGCATATTGTTACCACCTTGATGAACAGAATGTAACAGAAGTGACACCACATGACTTCCAAGGCTAGGTCATAAAAGTTGATATGGCATACCCTTGGCTCTCCCAGGATGCTTGCTTTGGGAACTCAGTCCCCATGAGGTGAGAAGACACAGGTTATATGAAAGGACAATGATGTTCTGGACAACAGCACCAGCTGAAGTTTTAGCCTATAGCTAGTATTCATCATTAGACATATAAGTAAGAGAGTCTTAAGATGATTCCAGCCCCCAGGCTCTGAGTCTTTCAACTGAGATCCCAGATATCATGAAGCAGAAGGAAGCAATTGCTGATATGATGTCTGAAATCCTGACCTAGAAAATCTGTGAACATGATGAATCATTGTTATACTACTAAATTTTGGAGTATTTTCTTAGGCATACATGGGAATTCTATCATTTCCTACATCCTCTGAAAACTGGAACATCATTTTCTAAAATTGCTTCAAAGGAAATGCCTAGATTCTACCTTAGTTTTCAGTGGTGAACTAACATCTGAATAGAATGCAATATTAATCTTCACAAAGTAGATATATAATTTGAAGTATGTCTCAAAGTGTCCCAAAGATTTTAGAACATGGAAATTCCCCACCCCCGCATCTTAATGTAATACTAAATACAATATAAATATATTTAAATATATTATGCTAATATAATATACTTAATAAAATATACTTTGGGAAGCTTTTTTGAGATTAGCTGTGGTCCAGGCTCTCTGTCTCCTCCTCTAAGGAGAGGAAACTCTGGTCAAGGACAAAATTGAGTCCTCAGAAACATCTTGAAGCAAATCTTTTCATGAGAGAATTTTATTACACTGTAAATTGCCCTTGACTGAGGCATGTTGGCTTTTTTTTTTAATTTTATTTATTTATTTGACAGACAGAGATCACAAGTAGTCAGAGAGGCAGGCAGAGAGAGAGAGGGGAAGCCAGTTCCCCATTGAGCAGAGAGCCTGATGTGAGGCCCAATCCCAGGACCCTGAGATCATGACCTGAGCTGAGGGCAAAAGCTTAACCCACTGAGCCACCCAGGCACCCAGAGGCGTGTTGGCTTTTAACCCTGCATTTGACTACTGGCTTTTACTTTTCCATCTTCATGTTTCCAGCATCTTCTTCCTTGGAATTTGTCTCTACACTCTGATCTCAAGCGAGAGTTGTAGAGAGAACGGTGAAGCAGAAAGAGGCTTAGAGAAACAAGAAAAGAACCTGTTTTCATGAGGTGTCATGGCAGTCAAATTTCACCCCTATTCAGCCCAGTTAATCTTTGGAGATAGAAGACATAGTTAATGGTAAAGATCTATGTAGTAATTAAGAGACTGCATTTATCAGGAGTATCCTCTGAACCTCATATCTTCCCTCAGAAATATCTGTGTGGGGGGGTGGCTGTGTGTCAATGAAGGGAATGATGGAATATAAGGAAGAAGAGGAAGATGATATGATTGCTGTATTTCCAGATTTGGTCTGATAGTAAAAGAATCAGTAGTTCTCTACAGCAACTCTTTTCCATGGTAACAACCAACATACTTGTTCTATTTTCCTATTTCCTTTTAATATTTTCCACTCATCAGCATCTATCATAAAACATTCACAAAACCCTAATTTCCAGGGGTGGGGGGCGGTCGGGTGGTGCTGGGCACACGCCGTGGGATGTGGTAGATGATTTATAGAAATGGTCTCAATTATCACTTCCTTGCAATACAATTTGCACCACTCCTCCCCTTGTGTCTGATGGATCCTGAGTCCACCAAGCAGTGTGGCAGAAGTGGCACCATGGTGTTATTAAAACTGTACCTTAAGAGGTCTCATAACCTTTTGTTCTTGCTCCTAGAACTCTGTCATTTGGCATAGCAATAAGCCTAGGCTAGCAGACTGAATTTGGAGAAGACAAGTGACACAATTCTGTCCCCTAACCAATGGCCATGTAAGACCATCTTTAATCAGTCAGATCCCAGGTTGAGCACAAACAGACTGCAAACACATGAGTGAGCCCAGCTGGGTCAACCAATCCTAGTTCAGATCAATAGAATGACAGCTGACTCTTAGATTCATGATCAATAATAAATGATTGTTTTTTTAAGCCACTAAGTTTTGAGGTAAATTTTTAAGCAGCAAAAGCTAACTGATCCAGGGAGAATAGAAGTGTAAACAAATCAGATAAGTGAAGTTTTAGAGGTAAGCTCAGGATTCTTGAGTAGTACAAAGGAGAGTGACTAAGCAGTCCTATGGGGATTATGCATGGCTTAAGGGATAAATTGTAAGGAAGTATTAGAAGTTAACTAGGCAATGAGTATATTATCTATATGGTGAATATAAAAAGAAAAACATACAGGTAAGCAAAAGTGCCAAATGTGTGTAAAAATGGTAAGCAATATGGAGCTTTAAATATGCTGAGTTGTCAGGAAATTGGTTAGAAAGGAATGCAGAGTCTCACCTTGCAAAGGAGCTTATACTTCTAGTCCAGTTACCCCTCAAAACCCAAATCAGCCCTCCATGTTTTGACATGGTCCTGACTATTCTCTTTCCTAGCTGGTACTCAGTGTTCTGGTTTTTCTGTAATATTCCTTGTCTTTATCTTTCACTGGGCACTCACTCAGCCCAGGGGAAATATTTAGTGTCCATATTTGTAAATATGTCAGCTGTGAGACAGCTTTCTTGTCCAAAGATTCCAGATTTGTTTTCATCTAATATCTCTGTTTCATGTCTGTAACAATATTAGTTAATGAAAAGATGATAATTCACCTCAACAAACATTTGTTGGTCATCAATTATTTGTAAGACAGTGCGTTCTCTGTTTTCCACTCACATAAAAATGGGATAAATTAAATAAGAAGACTGGTCCCTGGGGCTCTTTAGAGTCTAGAGCCTCAGCTGTTTATCTGAATGAGGTTGAGTGTCAAAAACAAACTGAAACAGTCACACAGCCCAGGAACAGGGAGGTCGTATACTTGCAGAGACCAACCTTTGGCATCAATAGTCCTAGGTTTGGATCCTGGTTCTGTCACTTGTTACTACTCTAACCTTGGAAATTTTTCATGGTGCTCATAGCCTTTATGAAATAGGAATATTATTAATTTTGTTTATTTAAAATAGCCACATATGACTAGTGGCCTCTATATCGGACAACACAATTATAGAATCTTATTGTCCTAGATTCAACTATCCAATCTATCTAACTTAGTACCTTTGTGACTTTGGGAAACTCACTCAATCTTGAGTCTTAGTTTCCCAATCTGTAAAATAATTAGAGAAATATTTAAAGAATTATTGGTAGGTCAAAATGAGGTGTGTGCATTTAGTAGTTGGTACACAAAGAGCATTCAATAAATGTGAGTTACCTTATTCATGATTTAAGCATTCATAATTTTACAAATACACTGATAATGTCATTGACCTCCAAGAAAAAACAGTGAGACAGAAAAACAGGTTTTATTTATCAATTCTGTGTTATGATGAGGTGCAGGAAGCTAAAGGCCTTATCTGAAAGGCAGGCGTATATGTCCATCAAGCAAATATTTGCTTTCTGGGCATGAGGTAACTTTGTAACAATGAACTAAGCACAATCAGGGTTACAAAATACACAAATAAGGCACACTTTGTTCTCAAGCTTCTTACTGTCCAATGGCTAGGTGAAAATGACACATGGAAAAGAAGAAGAAATCAATGCTCTGTTAGGTGTTGTGGCGCTGAGCTTGCTATAGTAATGGTTCAGCAACATCTACACAGCTTGGAGGCCTTGGAAAGGACCCAACCACTCAACAGATGCTTTACTAGACCAGGCCCTTATATTTAATAACATTTAAATGCTCATACTAATTATTCAAGAGTACTATTATTGTCTGTATTTTACAAATAAGCAAATCAAAACTTTGAGGAATGAAATAGTTTGATCTAGAACATTGTGAAGTCTGGGATTTGATTTTGTCCAACTTACCAGCTAGTAAGTTAACCTATTACTATTTAAGGGATCCTGGCAGGAGACAGAGACTCCTGGATCAGAGACAAAGAACTTTATTATGCATGGCATAGCAAGCAGCACAATTTACTTTGGTTCCTCTTATGCCCAAGTTCTACCACAAGCTCAGATGGATGCTGTGCATACAGTGGGTTTGCATCACAGCTGAAAAACACTGCATCTGGAAAATCTTCCATTTTACAGCAAGCAGTATGCCTGCTGATCTTTGTCTCCAGGAAGCATCACTTCGTCCTTCAAGATCACTCACTGAAAAATGACCCTAGGAAATGGTTCAGTGGGGAGACTTCAGAGCGTTGTATCTTTGGGTTACCCAGTTAGGAGGTTTCAGGGAAACTTAGGACCTGTGTCTGATTGCCTCTCCCAAAGATCCCAAACTAAGAAGTGATAGATGTTCTTTGGCTTTGAATTCCCATTTGTCCCACTGTAACATGATGCCTGTTCTCCATATGGACAAGCTCAATGACCCTGCCCTCTGATCCTCATTGGAGTGCTCTTGACATCACCCTGTGCTGGTGAAATTTACTTTGTCATGATTAATTTAAAGGGAGCTATATCTTTTCCCTAGTTTTAAAACAACCTACCTATATTATTTCTAATACTCATAAAATATTTTTAATAACATATTACCTTTATTTTATATAGATACAGAGAAAATAGTTTAAGTGATCTGTTCAAGGTGACTCAGAAACTTTACCTTCAGGGGTACATATTTCAGTTTATTTTTCTGTCCTTTCCTTCTGTCTCTCTCCCTTCCTTATTATACTAACCCCCAGCTTTCTCTCAAAGGAGAAGGTAGTCCTTTACCATTGTTAGTGTTCACAATATAAGCCTTCCTGACCTGGGTTCATATCTTATCTTGTCCAGCAATGAACCTGATGATACAGAGCCCAGAAACAGCTGATACCTCTCAGCTTCCCCTTTTTCATCTTTTTGTGGATGCAAGACAAAGTGCATGGCAGACCAGCAGTTTAAAACAAAAATAACTACTAAAAGAACAAGGAAAATAAATCATTCTAGGTGAAACTCAGCTAAAATTGAGCAATTTTTATAGCATTTAGAGGATTCTTCATTCCCGTTAAACAGAGTGTAAATGATCAAACAGGTGATGGATTTCTTGGAGAGAAAAGTCATTATATGGTTCTAAAAACATAAAAAATGGTATTATGTGCCATAAAGTACAAAAGGATATCTTTCTCAGTCCTCACTCTCTCCAAATAGCATTTTCAGATGCCTTCTATTGGGGTCTCCTATGGTATTTACCAAATCCATGTAGAATTCCCCTCCTCTGCTTTCCACATGAGTCACAAATTAGCACCCAGGTAGGCATCATAGCATATGGGGGTGGGAGTGGTACGGGTGAGTTAGAACAGCCCCCACCTTCAATGTGCTGAAGCTAAGATGCAAGAGTGACACATAACCATGTCAACGAATGTGAGCGGTGACTCATCTCAGACGCGGGACTGACAAGGGAACAATAAAAATCGTGTACTCTGTATCCAGCATGGAACCAGATTCTAGAGGAATTCTAGAGGAAACACCAAAGAAATGTGAGATATTTACAGGAGTGTCTGCTTTCCAAGAGGCTACTATCTGTATAGGCTGGTGGAAAGGAAACACATAGAATTAAGCGCTAAGTGACCGGACATTTTCCTTCTCCACAAAAGCAGCACACAAATAGGAGTTCTCTGGGGACTGTTCCAGCAAACGTTTTAAAGGCATTTAATTTTCCAAATTGTTTTTTTAAAAAATCTCATTTAAAAAGAATGAAGCATTTTCTTTTTTTTTTTAATTTTTTGAAAAAAAATTTTCTCTTTTTACCATTTAATGTGTTATTTTTTCAGGGGTAACAGGTCTGTGATTCATCAGTCTTACACAATTCACAGCACTCATGATAGCACATACCCTCCCCAACATCCATCATCACCCTTCCACCCTATCCCTTCCACCACCTCCCCTTCAGCAACCCTCAGTTTGTTTCCTAAGATTAAGAGTCTCTTAGGCTTTGTCTACCTCTGGTTTCATCTTGTTTCATTTTTCCCTCCCTTCCTATGATCTTCTGTCTTGTTTCTCAAATTCATCATATCAGTGAGATCATACGATAATTTTCTTTTTAAAAAAAAAATTATTTATTTATTTGACAGAGAGAAATCACAAGTAGGCAGAGACACAGGCAGAGAGAGAGAGGAGGAATCAGGTTCCCTGCCAAGCAGAGAGCCCAACTCGGGACTCGATCCCAGGACCCTGAGATCATGACCCGAGCCGAAAGGCAGAGGCTTAACCCACTGAGCCACCCCGGTGTCCCCATATGATAATTTTCAATCCATAAAATATTATCTAATCATACTGCCAAGATATCTGGCAACTACTAATATGACTTTGTAGTCTTAGCTCTATATTCCACAGATAAACAGAGAAAAAGCAAATTAGAGGGGCTAGAAATTCCTGGTCAGAGGCAAAAGAAACTTGAGGTGAAGGACAAAAGGAAAATGTTCTCATGAAAAAGAACATTCTTAACTGAGATAGTTCCCCAAATGTTACCAAGGAAAGCTCACATTGTCACTTGGACAGCACAAATCAGGTGAACACAACTCAACACATGTCTCCATCCATCACATTCACATTACATATCCATGAAAGTTTCAACTTAAACGACTTTTCCCATCAGAGAAGGTGTCACATTTTATACTGAAAGTTACCAGAACAGCAAGGCAAGATTCAGTATACAAACAATTTTTTCTAGAAAACATTTATTCCTTAAAAGGTACCTTGCCAAGTAAAAATTAACAGCCTGTTTATCCATGATAAGCCTCAGTTCATGGACCAATACAAAATGATCCAGGCAACTTAAATTTTCTAAAGAAATAATAACATTATTACTAATAAAGAACTTTTCTTTGCTTAGCACCTTGAGGTCAGGGGAAGAATCTTTTTCAGTTTTGTCTCCAGAATCTAAGTCAGTGCCTAAACCATATTTGATGATTTCCCAGAGCTGTAACAAACAATCCTGAAATTTGTGTGGAGTCAGAAAAGACCTGAATAACCAAAGGAATGTTGAAAAAGAAAACCAAAGCTGGAGGCATCACAATTCCAGACTCAAGCTGTATTACAAAGCTGTAATCATCAAGACAGTATGGTACTCACACAAAAACAGACACATAGATCAAGAAAATGGAATAGAGAACCCAGAAATGGGCCCTCAACTCTATAGTCAACTAGTCTTCAACAAAGTAGGAAAGAATATCCAATGAAAAAAAGACAGTCTCTTTAACACATGGTGTTGGAAAAATTGGACAGCCACATGTAGAAGAATGAAACTGGACCATTTTCTTACACCATACACAAAAATAAACTCAAAATGGATGAAAGAGCTAAATGTGAGACAGGAATCCATCTAAATCCTAGAGAAGACAATGGGCAGCAACTCTTTGACCTCAGTTCACCAATTTCTTGCTAGACACAACTCCAAAGGCAAGGGAAACAAAAGAAAAATGAACTATTGGGACTTCCTCAGGATAAAAATCTTTTGCACCTCAAAGGAAACAGCCAACAAAACTAAAAGACAACCTATGGAATGGGAGAAGATATTTGCAAATTTCTCAGATAAAGGGGTAATATATAAAACCTATAAAGAACTTTTCAAACTAAATAGCCAAAAAACAAATAATCCAGTCAAGAAATGGGCAGAAGACATGAACAGACATTTCTCCAAAAAAGACATAAAATGGTTAACAGACACATGAAAAAAAAAATGCTAAACATCACTAAGCAGCAGAGAAATAAAAATCAAAGCCACAATGAGATAACATCTCATACAGGTCAGAATGGCTAAAATTAGTAAATCAGGAAACAACAGATGTTGGCAAGGATGTGGAGAAAGGGGAACCCTTTTTATACTGTTGGTAGGAATGCAAGCTGGTATAGCTACTCTGGAAAACAGTATGGAAGTTCCTCAAAAAGTTAAAAATAAAACAACCCAGAACTGTACTACTACAGATTTATCCAAAGGATACAAACATAGCAATCTCAAGGGATACATGCATACCAATGTTTATAGCAGCAATGTCCACAATAGCCAACATATGGAAAGAGCCCAGATGTCCATTGACAGATGAATGAATAAAGAAGACGTAGCATAGATTGACTGATAGGTAGTAGATAGATATAGATATAAATATAGATGATATAGATATAGATATGTAATGGAATATTACTCAGCCATCAAAAGAATGAAATCTTGCCATTTGCAAGATGATGTGAATGGAACATCACTGGGTATTATGCTAAGCAAAATAAGTCAGTCAGAGAGACAAATATATGATTTCATTCATATGTGAAAATTAAGAGACAAAATAGATGAATGTAGGGGAAGGAAAGAAAAACTAAAAATAGATAAAAACAGAGAGGCAGAGAAACCATAAGAGACTTTTAACTACAGGAAACAAACTGAGGGTTGCTGGAGAGGAGGTTAGTAGGGGGATGGGGTAATTGGGTGATGGGCATTAAGGAGGGAACTTGATGTAATGAGAACTGGGTGTTGTATGCAACTAATGAACCATTAAATTCTACCTCTGAAACTAACAATAGAGTATATGCTAACTAAATTGAATTTATATTATTTTTAAAAAATAAAAATAAATAAAACATATTTGCTGCATGAAAAAAAATGAATGGTAGATAGAAGTTGAGAGCATATTCTGGTTGGAGGTAAGTGCTGAAAGTAAAGAGGCAGACCCAACAATCTGCCTTCTACCATCTGGGTGGTACTCAGGTTCTCCTGTTGCCTTAGATCAATAAACTGTCCTTATAGTTCTAAAAATAGAGATCAATGGAAATCCCCAGCAGGATGCCCAACACAAAGCTTTCCATATTCTGAAAGGCTTGGCTGCTACTCACCAAGGCCATGCCATAGTGACTCTTCAGAAAGGAGAATATAGAGCACCTTGACACAGGGCCTCTCCTAGCTTATCTGGAGAAATAGCCCACCAAAGCATGACAACATAGCAAATGATTTTTCTATATAAAAACCAAAGACCTCAAAAAGTGCCATGTGAGATCCAAAGGGCACGATGATGTTGCTTTGACCTTGGGAAGATTTCAGGGAGCAGGTCACTCACTGTCCACTGGTTACAAGATAATGGCAGTGCCAGCATCTGATACACATAAAGGACCCCCTCTTCCATTGTCTGGGGCAAGTTTAGTAACTCAGGGTTGGATCCAAGTTTGTGGGCTTAAGGTATATACATTTTAGTGGGCAATCTTTAAGTAAAATGAAAGCAAATATAAAATAAAATATAAATACAATTATTTATTAAGAATGAGTAGGAAAATCATAACACATTATTAAAGTTTTCAATGGTCTAATCCCCCCCCTTTTTTTTTTCCCTTGAGACACCGGAAATGCTCATATAGAAGTGCTTCCTATTGGTAGCCTGGCTTCCTCTACTTGGAATAAGGCAGCTCCCCTAAGTCCCCAGCATTCCCAGGACCTGGCACAAGTGAAGAGCCCTAAAGCCTAAACTTCATGGTAAATTTGCCTTTTCAAGTCTCTTTAATTCTTGATAAGCTTATATGTAAAATAAGCAATAGTAATTTCCCCAGCACTGGGTTCTGTAAGAATTAATTGAAAGAACACATGTGAAATCACTTTGGATAGCAAATATATTTTTAAAAGGTTGAGTGTATGTGTTCAGTGTTCCATGTAGGGTGTAGCCACATGCAGGGCATGGAAATTAGAGTTAACACCAAGACAGGAGTGGCAGTGAAGTGTATGTGCTGGCTGAAAAAAAAATAGTGTTAGAAGAAGTAAGACACATGAAGTCTAACCTCAGAGTTAATGAAGTAGGGGGAAGGGGGAAAAAATCAATGGTTAAAACATACTGGTGCATCTAAAAGAGTTTTTTGTAAAGTGGATTTAGGATATGACTGTGATATATTGTTATCAGACATCACTACTTCAGTTCAGATGTGCTAATGTAAAAATTATGTGTGACACTGGAAATCAGAGAGTATAGCCTTATGAGAATAGAGGCTTAGACTTGTAAATTTTGACAAAGAAGTGAGAAGTGAGCAGAGAATATCCTGACAAATGAAAGAGCAAGCTTGTCATTCTGTGCAGAACTCTGGAGGTCGCTCAATGGGAAAATGCCAGGGCTTCTACTGGCAGGAGAACAGAAGAAGCAAAGGTTGCATTTCAGTTCCATCACATATTAGCTGCTCAGTCTTGGGCAAGTTGTTTACCTTCCTAAGCATCAAGCATCAGTTTTTTCATCTGTAAAATGGATGTAGAACAATACCTGCTTTTAAGTTTTTCTTTTATTTGTGTCGTGTTTTATAAAGACATGCTGAGGTAAAATCCAGACCTGAGAGCTTGAGAGGCAAATCCTCAATGATTCTGTATTTCGTTCCTTGTGGTCTATATTTTGCTTTGCAGGGTAAGAAGAGGGAAAGATGTCCTAGGCTGTGTGTGTGTGTGTGTGTGTGAGTATGTGTGTGTGTGTGTGAGAGAGAGAGAGAGAGAGAGATTGAGAGAAGTGGCTGGGTGCCTGTTTGATCACCCAGAAGTGACCAAGTATAGATATAACACAAGCTTTCTTGCACTGATCAACTAGAACCTTTCAAAGAAATTGCCCAGATAGCATTCATGAACTTGCCCTTCCAAACAACGAGAATTATTTCCTCCAATTCTCTGCTTACCCAAACATTTTATTTTTAGAGACAGACAGAGCCTGTTGCTGAAGTATGTCTATAACATCACTTCCTTATATTTCTGCATAGAGTCTTAGTGGACAGTGGAATAGAGTATCAAAGAACCTTCAGTAAAATAATTGAATAAGATAACCCATGCTGTCCAGTAAGACAATTTAAAAAGCTTAAATTTAAAAATAATAATAAATAAACAAATAAGTAAATAAATAAAATTTAAAAAACTTTGTGGTACAATCAGAATACCCTCATTCTTCCCATTTGGACCCTCAGGTTCCACTGACAACACTCATATGTATTCATATGTGACTGACGTTGAAATGGCATTTTCCCTTAGCAGTAAATTTTGACACATTTTTCCCAAGGAACATGAGGTGAGATTTCTGCCCCTGCTTGTTAAAATGGCCCCTTAAGATCACCAGCAGATATGGAATGGGGCCCACTGGTCCCCAAATGTACACGTCCTTTACCAACTCTGTTTAATGCCCATAGCAAATCCCACGTTGCCTTTTCTCAAAATCTTGAAGCCAATGTGTACTATTTGACAGATTATTTAGGAGTTTCTATTTTGGTCTTTTAAAAAGATTTAAAATCCAAGAAAACTGAATGTGCTCAATAATAAAGGGGAGCTGAGCCTGATAGGAAAGTCCCATATGTTCTGCTCAGTCCCAGCCCCTGGAGAGACAATGCAGAACTTGAGTTCAAAATTTGCAAAGATCTAGGTTTTGTTTAGTTTGCTTTAGTTTGGATTTTTGCATTTTCAGTTTCCATTTTTTATTTTTTGCTGAGAAGGTAAATTGCTTTGTGAAAATATTAGAAGTGGCCTTTTGACAGCCAGATGGGACTGAAGTAAAATTTCCATTTTAGTCAAACTGGCTTCACACACTATGCAATTTTCTTTATCCCCCCAGTTTAAATTCAAGGCTCCTATAGTGATATCACACTCAATCAAAGCCGACAGGTTATTTCTATTAAAGTTTGGGGTTGAATGGAGACTAACTAGAATGGTGCTTCTATTGCTAATATTTCATTCGAGTGGCAGAATGCAATACTTCGGATGGAGTTAAGAAGATAAAATTTTGAGGGCTGCTGAAATTGAAAAACAGCTTGTTAGGGTAATTCAGTGTATTTAAATAAAATCACTGTTGATTAGGAATCCCCCACACACACCATAAATTACAGACCTCCCTAATTCCATTGTTGTTCCTGCCTGCCTGCATCTTCCTGAGGATCTTAATTATTGTATTCTCAGGAGATTTGGGCCTTTGGACACCAGGATGGGAGGACAGCAGGGATAGAGGCTGTTGGCCTGCAGTTCCTGGTTATTGTGCAAAATGAAAATAATTTTATTGGGTAATCTCTGGAGGGGAGGGGAAAAATACACAGGTCTGCTCTCCAAAGACTTCAATAGCTCTTTCAAACCTGTTGTGTTTTGTCCAAGCATAATAAAAACTAACTTCCTATAATCACATTGGCTTCTGTGAGGGCCAAAGCTGTGGCTAGGTGGGTGTTATGAATTCAGAAGAAGATAGAATAACAGTTTATTAGGCACACATCTATACACGTAACTACCACTGTTCCTTTGGGCAGATAGACAAAACTCAACTAAAAGAAAGTCCCTTGAAAACAAGCATTTATTGGGGCACCGGGGTGGCTAGTTGGTTAAGTGTCTGTCTTCGGCTCAGATATGATTTCCAGGTCCTGAGATCAAGCCCCAAGTTGGGCTCCCCACTTATCGGGGAGTTTGCTTCTCCTTCTCCCTTTGCCCCTCCCCGCATACTCTGTTCTTTCTCCCAAATAAATAAAATCTAAAAAAAAAAAAAAAAGAAAGAAAGAAATTAAGAAAGAAAAAAGCATTTATTTGTTGGTGACACAGAAGATGTTTTTATAGATGTCTAAACTTTAAAGGTAAACCAAAGAGCCCCCCCAAGTGTATTTGCCAATATAAGCAAAATGAGAACAACATTCCTTTATGCATTCATCAATATTAAGTGAGCATCCCTAGGCACATAACATCTGTATAAATAGCACTATGCTCAGCATTGTGTCCAGCATAAATGTTGGAAGATAAAAATATTGAATTTGGACTTATCCCAGGATATATAACGTCCACAGTTCAGATATAAAAACAAAAGAGTTGGGGAGTGGGAGGCATTCAGAGCAAAAAAAAAAAAAAAAAAAAAAAAAAAAAAACCTTTCCATGTCGGTTGAAAGTTCACTATATAATAAGTTCTTTATATTTTAAGTTCAGCTATATAGATTCTTGCTCTGCTCTGACTGTATATAACTATATGATGTGAGACAACATTAAGAACTTTTCCTGGACATTTTCTCCTCCAATAAAAGAAAAGTAGGAGTTATGTAGAAAGACTAGATCCTACAAGGACTGCCATATGTGATATTTATAAGTTCTTATTAGAGATAAGAACTGTGGACAGCTCAAAGAAAGGTTTGATTAAGAGAGATTTTATAAAAAATGGGTGTCTGTACATCAAACAGTAGTGAATCCCTGAAGCACTAAGAGGGAAGAAACCAGCTACCTGCAAGAGGTTCTGTAACATATAAGAATGCCTAAATGCCTGGTGTGGCACACTGCCCTTGCATACCTCCCATGACCAGAACCTTCTGGATTCCCAACCTGCACTCAACAAGACTGCAGGAACTTCCTGTGTTCCCCCAAGAAAGCCATGAGGCTATGCTCATCAAAACCTAAAATTCCTCTCTGAGGGACTAGGTCTTTCATTCCACAGTAAGATGAGAGTAACTAAGCATGAGGGAGACTGAAAATTGAAGTTGCCCAAAAAGGAAGCAGGAGGACGTTCTTTTCCATGCTCCTGGAAAATCCAGGTAATCATCCACAAAGGGACAATGAGCATCTACCATGGGACTAAGGTGATGCAAGTCCTGGGGTACAACAGTGGGCAAAGCAAGCATGGGTATCTGCCTGGAGGCAACTCACATCCCAATGAGGGACTGATAAATTCAGCAAATCAGCATGCAAGTAAATGCTGAGAGGCAGCTTGAGTGAAGTCTTAAGAAGAATTTTAACATGGTACAAGGAGAGACTCAAAAGATTTACTTAAGAAATATAACTATTCTCAAAAAAAAAGAAATATAACTATTCTCAATATTACAATACTAATAAACATGTTGAGGATTTATTGAATACTTTATATCATACTCATTGTTAAGCATTTTATGTTCATAATTTTATTCAGTTTTTAAATCAACACCTCGAGATAAGTATAATTATTAAACCCATAAAAGCGGATGAAGAAATTGAATTGGATATATTAGGTAATTTATCCATATTAGGAAGTGGTAAACATTGGATTTGAGCAGTCTCTTTCAATCTAAACTGGATTCTTACAGTAATTGGGTTTTTTTAATGTCCTCTGTTGAAATCATTTAGTTTTACTTATTTTTCCTTTTCCCCTACATTGATATAGGAAATTACCTATTTCATTGTTATTTTTTAAATGGTTACCTTATTTTTTAATCAAGATTATAAACCATAATTTACATACAATAAGGTGCATCGATTTTAAAAAATGATGAATATTGACACATCTGTGTAAGTACCACCGTAATCAAAACAAAAAACAATTTCATTACTCTTCAAAAAGTCTCCATATGCCATTTCCAAGTCAGTCCCACCCCTTCCCAGTTCCAAGCAAACACTGAACAGCTTTCTGTCATTACAATTCAAATTCACAGAAACATCCATACATGGAATTGCACAGTAGGTATCCTTTATATCTTCTATTCACTGAGTATGTTTGTATAATTCAACCATGTTTCTGTGTGTATTGGAGAGTTTATTCCTTAATTTTCTGAGGAATATTCATTGTCTGAAGTCACCACAATTTGTTTATCCATTCATCTGTTGATGAGAAGTGGATTGGTTTTAATTTTTGTCTATTAAAAATGAAGCTGTAAAAAATATTAAGCTGATAAATACATTAAAGTACAAGTTTGTGTATGGGCATATATTTTATTCACCTTGGATAAATATGTAGTTCTCTAATTGCTAGTTAATGCTAGTTTTCCATTTAACGTATTTAAGATAACATTTATATATTATAAATCTGTGAAATAGTTTCCCAAAGTGATTGCATCATTTTACTATCTATTAAGACAGTATGAGAATCAGTTGCTCTAGATGTTTGCCAACATTTACTTTCAAATTCTTTAGTTTCAGCCATTCTAGAATGTGTGTAGTAGTATCCTATTGTGGTTTAAAGATTTTATTTATTTATTTGACAAAGAGAGCACAAACAAGGGGAACAGCAGAGGGAGAAGGAAGCTCCCTGTTAAGCAGGAAGCCCAATTTGGGGCTCCATCCCAAGACCCTGGGTTCAAGACATGACTGAAAGGCAGATGCTTACCAACTGAGCCACCAGGGTGCCCCCCTACTACGGTATTAATTTGCATCATGGTGGCAAATTTTTTAGGGGCATATTGAACATTCATTTATTTTCCTTTGTGGAATAACTCTTCTATTCTTTTTTTTTCTTTTTAAGATTTTATTTATTTATTTGACAGAGAAAGAGAGAGCACAGGTAGGGGAAGCAGCAGAGGAAGAGGGAGAAGCAGATTCCTGCCTAGCAAGTAGTCAGATGTGAGGCTCAATCACAGGGCTCTGGGATCATGACCTGGGCCAAATGCAGACAATGAATGGACTGAACCACCTATACATTTCCATATAAGTGTTAGAATAAATTTTTCTGTGCCTAGGATTTCAATAGAAATAGTGTTGAAAAATGAAGATCAATTTGCGGAGAACCAATATCTTTACTGTGTTGTTATTTTTCCTACAGACTCTTCCAATCCATGAATGTGGTATACCTCCTTCTGTATGTAGATCTTTCATTTCCCTTATTACCATTTTATAACCTTCAAAATAAAGATCCTATACATTCAGTTTAGTGCATACCTAAATATTTCCTTTCCTTTGCAAGAAATATCAATTGTATCGTGTTATTGATTTAACTCTCTACATTTGTTGTTAGAAATGTGATTGATTGTATAGGTTGAGCTTGTGTCCTATGATCTTACTAAATTCACCTATTAGTACTAGTGGTTTTTATAAATTTTTATAAGACAATTTTGTCATCCATAAGTATAACTTTTTTTAAAGATTATTTATTATTCCTTTTTAATCTGTGCCTTTTATTCATTTGTTTTGCCTTCCTGTAGTGGGTAGACCTTCTAGTACACTATTAAATGAGGTTTGTTCTATGGATTAAGATAGAGTCTATCTTATTATCTGATTATTCCATGAGAACTTGAAAAAACAGTATGGTCTATTGTGATTGAGAGCAGTATTACCTATCTGTAACCTAGAACCTTTTGGTTGATTGTGTTGTTGAGTTCTTCTATATCCTGGTTGATTTCTGCCTTGCAGTTGTATTAGTACCTGGAACAGCAGGTAGTGGGGAGAGGAAGTAGAGGATTGAAGTTCCCCACAATAAATATGGATTTCTTGTTTAACTTTTAAGTTTTTGTTTTAAATATTTTGAGGCTCAATTGTTTGGTGTGTATATAGTTAAAATTGTTACATCTTTCTGGAGAATTGATCCTTTCATCATTATTTAATGTCCCTCTTTGAATCTAATAATTTTCTTTGCTCTGAAGTACAGTTTGTCAGATATCAATATATCACTCCTGTTTTTCTTTGATTAATATTTACATGACATATCTTTTCCCACCATTTTCCACTAAATCTACCTATGTAGAATTTGAAGTTAGATTTTTGTAAGTAACCTATAGTTGGGTTATGTTGAAAAGCAGATGATCTTGATTTTGGTGAAGTACAATTTAATACTTTATTACCCACATTTCAATATTCCTTTCTAAAGAAAGGTCTGACTTCAAGTTCAAAGACTTTTTTTGTGATTTAAAAAAAATTCATAGTTATTTTACCTTTAGATCTATATAACCCATTTTGAGCTAATTATTGTGGATAGTATGTGAAAAAGGTCAAATTTCACTGTTTCTTTTAATTTTTTTACACATGGATGTCATGGATATAGTTCTGCCACTATTTTTTAAAAAGTCAATTACCTCTTGTTGAAATGTTGGCACTTTTTTATAGAAACAATTGACTATATATGTGTGGATATATTTCTTTATACTCTTGATCTGTGTTCCATTTATCTATGTCAATGATAAATATCAAATGACATTTATCTATGCCAATTCTTATATCAATTCTATTTTGTCTTGAATAACTATATATTTAGAGTAAGTCATGAAATATGTCAGAATTGCTTTTCTAGTATTTGTTACTCAAAATTGTTTGGCTACTCTAGGTCCTTTGGATTTTCATATATATTTAGTATCAACTAGTTAACTATACCAAAGTAGTAAAACATATCAACTAGTTGGATTTTAATTAGGTTTGTGTTGAAACTACAGATCAATTCAGAAAAACAAACAAACAAACAAACAAAAACGGACAAGATTAAAATTTTGAATCTTTCAATCCATGAACATATATCTTCCCATAGGCTTAGGTATTCTATAATTTTTTTTAAATTTTTCTTCAGTGTTCAGCTCTTCTCTTTTGTCATATATTTATTCCTACATATTTTACATTTCTAATGTTCTTATAATTATTTTGATTTTGCTAACTACATTTCTAATTATCTGTTGCTAATATATAGAGGTACAAGTAATTTTGTATATTGAGTTTCTCTGCAATTTTGAAAAATTCAATCATAGTTCTTTTTTAAAGATTTAATTGGACTTTTTTACACTTATTATATATCACCTTTAAATAAAAATCACTTTATATCTTTAACATTTATGGCTTTTGTTTATTTTTCATGCCTAATTCTGTTTCCTAGGAATCCAGTGAATGTGGAATGAAAGTGATGAGAGTAGATTTTATTATCTTATTCTTGATCTTAGGGAGAAAAAAAATTCAAATATAATGATGTAGGTTTGTTTTGTTCTGTTGTTGTTATTGTGGTTTTGGTGTTTCTTTTTTCAGGTTGAGAGATTGCCTTCTCGAGACTTGGTTTTTCATTTGTTTGTCTGTTACCATAAATGGATAGTTAACTGTGTTAGGTAATGCTTATATATCTCTTGGCAAGACAATATTGATTTTTCTCCTGTATTCTGCTAATGAAGTGAATTTTAATGATTAGTTTTCAAATAATAAAGCAACCTTGAATCCTTGGTTTCAATACAACTTGACCGTAATGTAGTATCTACATATCTAGATATATAGATATATACAGAAATATACATTTCTGACTTTCGTTTGCTAATGATGTGCGTTGTGGGTTGAGTTTAGCCTCTGAAAAAGATCCATTGAAATCCTATCCTCTAACAGCTGTGATTTTGTCCTTATCTGGAAATAAGATCTTCACAGACAATCAAACTATTTTGAGGTCATTAGGACACGCCCTAAACCAGTATGATTAGTGGTCTTATAAAAAGGAAGAATTTGGACACAAACAGAGAGAAGATGATTTTGGCTATGTTACAGTGGAGGCAGAGACTAGACTGACAAAGCTGTAAGTCCAAACATTAAGGATTTTTGGCCACCACAAGGAGCTAGGAAGAAGCATGGAAGGGTTCTACTCAGAGTCCTGAAAGAGACATAGAGCTCCAAACATCTTGATCTCAGAATTCCAACCTCTAGAACTGAAGAGCATAAATTTGTGTAGTTTTAAACAACCCAGGTTGTGGACTTATGGCAGCCCTACGAAATCAATATAATATGCAGAGATTTTTGTATCTACTTTAGGTCAGTCAAATTTTAACAACAACGGCAAAAACTGGATTATAATTAGTATTCTGTTGGAAACAGAGTTCAATATGACAATTTGACATGTTAAAAGCATTTATCTTCCCAGTTTAGGAGTACAAGATATCTGTCTGTATAATAGCTCTTCTATAATCTATCTTCTAATGTCTTTGTCTAGTTTTGGCATTAAAGTAATACTGGACTACAAAATACCTTGCTTGGGAAGTTTTCTTCCCTGCTCCACCCCTGTTTCTTCTGAAAATCCTCCTGTAGTGTTTTTTTAACAAGTCTGACCAACTTGACCAACCAGTAGAGACTGGATATTCTTTATAGAAAGACCTTTAAATACAAATTCATTTTTTAAATAGATGCTGTGCTGCTCAGATTTTCTATCCCTTCCTGTTTAATTTTGGTAATTTTGTCTTTCAAAACACTTTCCCATTACATTGTTATAATAATTAACTGGCAGTTAGTTGTTCATAGCATCCTCTTACTCTCCTTTAATGTTTGTACTGTGATGTGATGTGATGTGATGATTCCTCTCTTATTCTTGATATTAATAAAGATCTGTCATGAGGGCAAACCTCATGAATGTAGCTAAAGGCTCATCATTTCTTTTGATCTTTTTATTAGTTTTTTTTAAATTTTTTGTAAGATTTATTTATTTATTTATTTATTTATTTATTTATTTATTTTTAGAGAGTGAGGGAGAGTTAGCCGGGGAGGAGCTGAGGGAGACAGAAAGAATCCTAGTTGGATTCCCTGTTGACGGTGAGCCTGATGCCAGCTGGGCTGGATCTCAGGACCCTGAGAACATGGCCTCAGCCAAAATGGAATATCTTTTTCTAATTACTTGAGGCTGGAATTTTGTTCATTGATCACAGACTTACTTTTTTAAAAAAATATAGTTATTTAAAGCTATAAATTTATCTCTAAGCACTACATTACCTACATCCTACAAATTTGGATTTGCTTTGTTTTTACTTTCATTCAGTTCATAATATTTTCTAATTCCCCATGTGATTTTTCTTTCACCCTTGAATTACTTAGGATTGCATTGCTTAATGTCTACCTACTGGGAGATTTACTAGATATATTTCTGTTATTCATTTATCTTTTAATTTTTCTGTAATCAAAAAATATATCATCTGTGACTTCAATCATTTTAAATTTGTTTGGCTTCTTTTGTGCAGCAGTACATTATCTATCTTGGTGAATTTTCTGTGTTCATTTGAAAATATTTTTTTCTGTGTTTTTGTGTTGTAGTGTTCTATAAATGTCAAATCGACCAAGTTGGCTTATTGTGTTATTGAAGTATTCCATTTTCTTGAGTTTTTACTCTACTTGTTCTACCAATTTCTTTATTATTATTATTATTATTATTATTATTACTACTACTATTACTATTTTTCCACTGTGTTGCATTTTGCATAAAATTCATTCCTATGTCTCCAAATTCATTGGCATTCTTATTTGTAGCATTTAATATACTTTTCCCCATAATTTGTAATTTGAATTTTAGAAAACATTTAATTATTATTTTTCACTTTCATATAACCTCTGTTTCTTTTTGTGTTCATGTTTGTTTTTAAATCTCTAAGCAGATGGTTCTGCATGCAAGAAACTTGGAACTCACCATAACTTTCTATCAAACAAAAAAAACTGAACTAAGTGCAAAATCAATACACTTCCTGAATCTGCAAGAGAAGGGAAAACACAGAACAAAACTGCTGCCCCCAAGACTAGAGAGACAGGTGAACACAAGGAGCCAAGTCTTACCCACATAGACTCTCAAGTGCAAACCACTGTGGAAACCAGTACCTGGATAGGAGAAATGAAGCTGTAATTGGTAAGTTGTGGAGGCTAAAATGTGGAAAAAATTGAGAGTTAAAAAATCCAGAGGGACCCAAACATAGAGGGACCTACACAATATTGTGAGACTTACCTCCAGAATCTCTACCAGGTTCCTATAGTAAATGTTAGGGAAACACCTCTTTGTCCTTCCAGCAGGGGGAGGGGAAAAGGCAAGCCAGATCACTCTGTTCTTTTGTTTTGTTTTGTTTTTTTGCTTTTAATTATTTTTTTTAATTTTTTATTTCTTTTCAGCATAACAGTATTCATTGTTTTTTCACCACACCCAGTGCTCCATGCAATACGTGCCCTCCCTAATACCTACCACCTGGTTCCCCCAAACTCCCACCTCCCCCACCCCCCCACCCCCACCCCCATCCCCGTGCCTTCAAAACCCTCAGGTTGTTTACAGATCACTCTGTTCTTAATGAGGCCTGCACTCAAGGGAAATGAGTTGACCAGAGTCTAACAGACTTGGAGAAGGGAAACACCCAACTCCAGCCCACTCTAGCCATTCTGTCCCACCAAAAGTGGATAAAATAATTGAGAAACTCTGTGAGGCTTACAGTTCAGAATTATAATCATGGGCCAACAAAACATTTCCCCTCCTGCATACCTCATCAAACCTTTAGTAAAGGCCTATTTACAGAATTCATTTTACCCAGCACAGCACATCCATCTATCAGGAAAAAAGTGGCAAGCCATAACGAAAGGAAAAAAAAAATACAACTTGAAGGGACAAAGCATTAGGAAGAAACATGTTAGGCTGTTTAAATGATCAGGCTGGGTATTTAAAACAATTATGATTAATATGCTAAGGACTTTAATGGATAATGTAGAGAGCATGCCAAAATTGATGGGCTATGTGAGCTAGGCTATGGAAATCCTAAGGAAGAACTGAAAAGAAATGTTAAAGATAAAAAACAAATAGTTTTGATTAAAAAGAAAAAACAGAGTATTTATATAAGATCATGTCATCTAAAAATAGCAACAGTTTTACTTCTTTCTTAGCAATCTTGATATCTTCTACTTATTTTACTTGTTTGAGTGTTGTGGCTTGGACCTCCACTACTATGTTGAGTAAAAGTCACGAGAATGGACATCTTTATTGTTTCTGTTCTTATAGAAAATGCTTTTAGCTTTTCATCATTAAGTATACTGTTAAGTTCTGGGTTTTTCAATATGGTCTGTATTATATTGAGGCATTTTTCCTCTATATCTTTGTTTTGAGAGGTCTCATATCATAAATGCATGTTGAATTTTGTCAAATGCTTCTTTGGCATCTATTGAAATAATCATATAATTTTTAACCTTCACTTTGTTAATGTATATGATACTGATCGATTTGCAAATTTTGAACCATTCTTACCTCCCCAGAATAAATGCTGCTTGATCATGAGGAATGATCATTATAATGTATTTTTGAAATGAATTTCTAATTTTTTTGTTGAGAATGTTTCCATCTATGTTCAACAGGAATATTAATCTACAATTTTTTCTTTTTGTAGTACAGCCACAATGAAAAACAATACAGAGGTTCCCCAAAAATTAAAAATAGAAACATCATATGATCCAGTAATTATACTTCTGGCTATTTACCCAAAGGGAATAAAAACCTAATTAGAATAGAAATGTGCACTCCAATGTTTATTGCAACATTATTTACAATAGTCAAAATATGGAACGACCCAAGTACCTATTGATAGATAAATGAATAAAAAGTTGGGACATATACACACAATGGAATATCACTCAGCTATAAAAATAATAAAGTCTTGGGTGCCTGGGTGGCTCAGTTGGCTAAGCAACTGCTTTCAGGTAAGGTCATGATCCTGGAGTCCCATGACGGAGCCCCATATCAGGCTCCCAGCTCCATGATGAATCTGCTTCTCCCTCTGACCTTCTCCCCTCTCACGCTGTCTCTCACTGTCTCTCTCTCAAATGAATAAATAAAATCTTAAAAAAAAAAAAAAAAAAGAAGAGTCTTGTCACTTGCAACAACATAGATGGACCTAAAGGGTATTAAGCTAAGTGAAATAATTCAGACAGAAAAAGAAAAATACCATTGAGTGAAATTTAAATTATCTGGAATCTTAAAAAGAAGAAGAAGAAGAAGAAGAAGAAGAAGAAGAAGAAGAAGAAGAAGAAGAAGAAAGGAAAAAAAAAACAGACATAAATAGAGAGAACAAACTGGTGGTTTCCAAGGAGGAGTAGTGTGGGATAGATAAATAGGTGAAGGAGATTAAGAGGTATAAACCCCTAATTATAAAATAAATAAGTCACAGGAATAAAAAGTACAGCATAGAAAGTATAGTCAGTAATATTGTAATAAGTTTGAATGGTGATAGGTGGTAACCACACTTATTGTAGTAAGCATTTTGTAATGTATACAATTCTTGAATCCCTATTTTGTACACACAAAACTAATATAATACTGTATGTCAACTATATTTCAATTAAAATAAAATTAAAAAGACAAAATTAAAATTTTGAAATCATCAAGAGAAAAGAAGCTCATCAGATGCAAGGAAACCACATAAGGCCATAAGTGACATTATCAGCAGAAACCTTTGAGATGTTATACTTAAACTATTAAAGAAAAAAAAAAAACTGTCAATCAAAAATACTTTACCTGACAAGGCTATCCTTCAGAATTAAAAGAAAAATGAAAACAGTCCCAGACAAGCAAAAGAAGAAGGAATTTATCACGACTAGAACTGATTTACAAAAATTGCTAAAGGAAGCTATTCAGGCTGGAAAGAAAATAAAATTACTATCTAGTAACCAGAAATCATATGAAAGTATATAGAACCCACTGGTAAAGTTAAATATCTGGTCAAATTCAGAATGCACTAATATCATAATATGTAAATTGTAGTGTGTGAATGACTTATAGCTATCATAAAGCTCAGAAGACAAAAGATTAAAATTAGCTATACCAACATTAATTTGTTAATGGATATACAATATAAATATACATAAATTATGACATCAAACACATAAAGTGTACGGTGGAATGAAACTTGAGCTTTTGTATGCAAAAAAAATAAGTCATTAGTAGCTTAAAATAGACTGTTATAAACATGTCTTATGTAAGTCTTGTGGAAACCACAAAGCAAAAACCCATACAAGATACATAAAAAATAAAAAGAAAAGAATAAAAACATACCACTCTAGGAAATGATCAAATTACAAAGGAAAACAGCAAGAAACAATGAAAGAAAATAAAGGATCTAGAAAAACGCTTAGAAAACAATAAACAAAATAACATAGGCTTTACCTATCAATTATTTTAAATGTAAATGGACTAACCTTCAATCAAAAAACATAGAGTGATTAAATGTAAAATAATAAAATAAGAAAAGATAAAATAAAATAGACTCAACTATATCCTGCCTATAAGACCTTCACTACAACTTTAGGATGCAAATAGGCTCAAAGTAAAGGGGTAGAAAAAAGATATCCCATGTAAATGGAAGCCAAAAGAGAACAAATGTAGCTATACTTATTTTAGATTAAATAGACTCTAAGTCAAAACTGTAATAAGAAAATAAAGAAGGTCATTATGTAATTACAAAAGGATTGAATCAACAAGAGGAAATAGCAATAATGAATGTATATGAACCTAACAGTGGAGCTATTATTGACAGATCTGAAGGAGAAAAGAAACAGCAATACAAAAATAATAAAGGATTTCAACACCCCACTTTCAACAATGGATAGATCCTCCAGACAGAAAGACAAAAGAACCATTAGAAGCTAGCCTTTAGACCAAACGGACCCAAACATAAGGAATATTTCATTCAACAGAATCAGAATACACATTTTTTTTCAAACACACAAAGCAAATCTTAACAAACTTGATTAATTGAATTCAAATTTTAAAAAAAGAAAAGAAAAAAAAGAAGATGGAAATCAGATCAAATATCTTCCAGTGACAATGGTACAAAACTATAAATCAATAACAAGAAGAAATCTGGACAATTCACAAATATGGGTAGGTTGAACAATCTGAAAAACCAATGGATGAAAGAAGTCAAAAGGGAAATAAGATTTAATGAGACAAACAAAAATGGAAACACAATGTATCTAACTTAAGGAATATATCCAAACAGGACTAAGAGGGACATTCCTAACAATCAATGCCAACATTAAGAAAAAGAAAGATCTAAAGTAAACAACCTAATTTTATACCTCATGAATCTAAAAGTACAAAATGTCCAAAGTTAGTAGGAGGAAGAAAATAACAAAGATCAGAAGAGAATTAAATGAACAGAGATTGGAAAGAAAATAAGAAAGCTCAACATACTGAATTTTTTTTGAAAAAGATAAAATTTACAAATATTTAGCTAGATCAAGAAAGAAAAAGGGAGTGAAAACTCAAATAAGTTAAACATTAATGTAAAAGGAGATATTACAACAGAAATACAGAGGACCATAGGAAAAAAATAAACAGCAACAAATTCATTAATTTAAAATAAATGGATGATTTTCTATAAACATACAAACTACCAAGTCAGAAACAGGAAGAAATAGAAAATTTGAACAGAGCAATAACAAGGAATTTAAATCAGTATTCCCATATCTCTCAATCTAGAAAGGTTCAGGACCAGATGGTTTTGCTATTCCATTAAACCAAACACTTTAAGAAAAATACCAATAATGCTCAAACTGTTCCAAAATTTTCAAGAGGAATATGTATATACATACATATACACACACATATTCCATATATTCCATATATATATATATATATATATATATATTCCTCTTGAATTTTTTGGAACAGTTTGAGAATATATATATATATATTCCTTCCTCTTGAATATATTATGTATTATACATTCAAGAGGAAGGAATAAATATATAATATATAATGTATATGTATATTATAAATATATTTAAATATATAATATATGTATATATGTATTATATATAATATATATTAATATATTTATAAATATATATATAAATATAAATATATAAATATATAATACATAATATGTATTATATGATATAGATATTATAAATATATAAATATATAATATATAATAATATAAATATATAAAGAGAAATATATAATAAATTTATAATATATAAAATAAATATATAATATATAAATATATAATATATATTATATGTGTATATATAAATACATAAATATATTATATATTATATATAAATATATAATATATAATATATGTATATATAAATACATATATTATATATTATATGTGTGTATATATATTATATATCTATTATAATAAATTAAAATACATAATAAATGTTTAATATATTATGTATTATATATAATATATATTATTTATTATATATTATCAAATATTATATATTATACATAATATATATGTATGTATGTATATTTATTATATATATTATAATAAATTATAATGTATAATCAATATATAATATATATAAAATATATAATATATATAAAATATAATTTATTTATATAATATATATTTTATATATGTATATATACATATTTATATATAATTATATATAATATGTGTATAAATATATAAATATATGATATATAATATATATAAATAAATACTTATATTTATATATATAAATATATCATATATTTATATATACTTATATACATAAATAAATTTATTTATATATATAAATATATATACACAATATAAATATATATTATTTAAAAATATATTTATATATTATATATAAATAAATATATATAAATATATTTTATATATGTAATATATAATAATTATATATTACATTATATATAATATATTATATATTATATATAACATATATATTATATAAATATATTAAGATATAATATTTAATATATAATATATAATATATGCACATATTATATATATTATAATTTATATTATATATATTATGTGTATGTATTATCTGTATTATATATTATATATTAAAATATTTATATATAAATTATATATATGTATATATACATATATGAATTTTTATATGTATTATCTATTATATATTTATTATATATTATATTTTATTATTTATTATATATTATATTTTTATTCCTTCCTCTTGATACATATATAATATATATGTATATTATACATATACATATATGTATATTATACATATATGTATATTATATATATTATATTTATTCTTTCCTCTTGAATATATATAATAAATATAATATATATTGTAATTAATATATATTTTATTTATATATATTATATTTATAAAGATATATTATATATATTATATATTATATATTATATATTTATATATCATTTATATTTATTTTTATATATAAAGATATATAAATATTTATATATAAAAGACATATGATAGTATATATATAATATAGGATATATATACAATAAAATATTATTCAGCTTTAAAAAAGGAAAGTCTGCCATTTGTAAAGTCAATTAACCTAGAAGCTTTCTTGTTAAGTGAAATACGCCATACACACAAACTCATAGTGATTAACAGGGGCTGGGAGTTGGGGATAAAGGAAAATATTAATATTAATATTAATATTAATCACAAAGTACATTTCAGTTATAAAATGAATATGTTTTGAACACTTAATTTATATAATATAATCACAGTTAGTAATAACATATACTTGAAGATGCTTAGAGACTAGATCCCAAGTGTTCATACTACTAACAAAATAAAAAACAAAACAAAATCTAGGTGAATTTCAGATGAATATGGTACTTAGTTTAATTTTGATAATATTTCACAGTGTATACATACATCAAAATGTAACATTGTACTTCTTAAATATACACAAATTTGTCAAAAAATAAACATAAAATAAATGAAAAAAATTAAGTAGGAAGGCTTTCTCACCCAAACAAAAATTGAGGGAATTTGTTGCAGCATCTCTCTCTTTCAAGGTATGTTAAAAGATGTTCTTTAAGAGAAGGAAAATAATATAGTTCAGAAATTTGGATAAAGGAAGAGTATTAAAAATAGGAATAAGAAAAAATAAAATAATAACTTTTGTATTTCTTGTTAATTGATCTAATGGATAACAGCATATTCAAAATAATAATAGCAACAATGTATTGAATTGCATAAGGCTAAAGGTATATGATTATATAAAGTAAAATGAAAAATAGCAATGATGAAAGGGATAAGAGGGAGGAATATATGTTATTTTGTTTTTATAAAGTACACCATCTGAGAGGTGGTATACTGTTATTTGAGAGTGAATTTGTATTATCTTTAAGTGTATATTGCAAATTCTAGGGCAACCACTAACAAAATAAAATAAAATAAATAGAAGAAAGAAAGAAAGAAAGAAAAAGAGAAAAGGAAAGGAGGGAGGGAAGAAAGCTGTCTAAATGATATGCTAAGAAATTAGAAAAATGGAATCATAAAAATGCTCAATTAGTGTATAGAAAAACACAAAAGGCAAGAAAAGAATGGAAGGCAAAAATTAGATAAAGAACACGGGAACAAAAGGAAAACTGATATAAACATGGTAGATATTCATCTAAATATATCAATCATTTTGAACATCAGTGGTCTAAATATACCAATGTAAAAGACAAGAATTTTCAGTGGATCAAAAAATAAAACCCAGCTTTGTGTTCTCCACAAGAAACCTACTTTACATATAAAGACACATGGACTAAAAGTAAATGGATGGAGAAAATATATCATGCTAACATGAATCCAAATAAATTAGTAGTTTTAATTAATAATTAATGATAATTAATAATTAATTATATTAATAATACATAAATTTCATACTGAGCTGATTTCAAGGCAAATTGTTAGAGTTAAAAAGATGTATTACATAATGGAAAAAAGGATCAATTCTCTAAGAAAACAAATGATCCTAAATAGGTATGCACCTAGTAGCAGAACACCAAACTATATGGGGCAAAAACTGATTAACTGCAAAGAGAAAAAGATAAATCCACTATCACAGCTGGAGATTTTAACACCCCTCTATCAGAAATATATTTAGAGGAAAAGAAATCAGTAAAGACAAAGTTGATCTCAAAAAACCATCAATTACCTGATTAAAATCAACATCAAGGAGTACTTCATCCAACAAAAACAGAATACACATTTTTCTCAAACTCATATAGAACATTCCTCATGATAGAACACATGCTGAGCCATAAAACATACCTTAAATTTAAAATAATTGAAATTATGCAACGTCTGGTCTCAGATCACGATGGAATTGAACTAGACATCAAAAACAGAAAGATATCTGGAAAAATCTCAGTTATATGGAGATTAAACAACCAACTTCTAAATAACACATGTGACAAAGATGAAATCTCAACATAATTTAAAAATATTCTGGGATGCCTGGGTGGTTCAGTTGGTTAAGCATCTGCCTTTGGCTCAGGTCATGATCCCAAGGTCCTGGGATAGAGTTCCCTATTAGGCTCCCTGCTCAGTGGGGAGCCTGCTTCCCCCTCTTTCTGCTGCTCCCCCTGATTGTGCCCTCTCTCTCTCTGACAAATAAATAAATAACATCTTTATGGGGCACCTGGGTGGCTCAGTCGTTCAGCATCTGCCTTCAGCTCAGGTCATGATCCCAAGGTCCTGGGATCCAGTCCCACATTGGGCTCTCTGCTCTGGGGGAAGCCTGCTTCTCCCTCTCCCACTTCCTCTGCTGTGTTTCCTCTCTCGCTGTGTCTCTCTCTGTCAAATAAATAAATAAAATATTTTTTAAAAATCTTTTAAAAAAAGGTATTTTGAACTAAATAAAAATAAAAACACAACTTACCAAAATATATGAAATGCAGAAAAAGCAGTGCTTAAATAGAAATTTATAGTACTGAATGCATATACTAAGAAACAAAAACAAAAACAAAAACAAAAAAACAACTTATATCAATGATTTAAGTTTCCACTTTTGGAAACTAGAAAAATAAGCAAGAAAGAAGAAGAAGGAGGAGGAGAGGCAGGGGAAGGTGGAGAAAGGAGAAGAAGAGGAGGGAGGGAGGGGATGAAGCAGAGGGGGATGAGGGAGAGTAGGAGGAGAAGAAGAAGGAATAGAAAGGAAATCAATTAAATTGAAAACAGAAAATAAATAGGAAAAAATTAACAAATCCAGAAACCTTCTTGGAAAAGATTACATAACCAATAAACCCCTAGGCAAGCTACCTAAGGAAAACAGAAGCCACAAATTGCTAATGTCAGAAATGAGAAGATATTACTACATTTCAGCTGGACATTAGAAAGATAATAAAGGAATACTATAAACAACTTTATGCCAACACATTTGATCACCTAGATGAAACAAAATTCTCTGAAAGATACAATCTGCCAAACCTCACATAAGAAAAAATTTATATAGAAGTCAAAAAAACCTACATCTACTAAAGAATTTGAATCCGTAATTAATAACCCTCCAAAGAAGAAAGCACCAGGTAGTACACTGGTAAATTCTACCCAACATTAAGGAAGCAATTATGCCAGTTTTCTATAATATATTTCAGAGGAAAAAGTACAGGGGATCCTGACTCACTCTATGAGACCAAAACTAAGAACTGATAAACACATATAAGAAAACCAAACTACAGACAAATATCCTTCATGGATACAGATATAAAAATTCTCAACAAAGTATCAGCCAATTGAATCTAAAATTGCAAAAAAAAATATTAATACACCACAACCAAGTGAGTTTTATTCCAAGTATACAAAACGAGTTCAACATTTGGAACTCCATTAATATAATCCATCACATCAATAAGCTAAACAAAAAAATTCATATGATCATGTCCATAGATACATAAAAGGCATTTAACAAGATCCAACACACATTAGTGATAAAACCTTTTAGCAAACTAAGAATAGGGGAAAATTCTTCAACTTGTTAAAAAATCTACAGCTAATATTATACCTCATGGTGCAAATCTAAAATCTTTCTCACCAAGATAATATAAAAGGGAAGGATGTCCCTTCTCACCATTCCTTTCCAACATCCTTCCAACTGGAAGTTCTAGCTAATACACTAAGACAAGAAAAAGAAGTTAAAGGTATACACACTTGGAAGAAAGGAATAAAACTGTCTTTATTCACAGACTACATATTTGTCTGTATAGAAAATCTGAAATAATAGATTTTTTAAACTCCTGGAACAGACTGTAGCAAAATTGGAGGACACAAGGTTAATATACAAAAATCAATCACTTTTCTACATAAGAGCAATAAAGAAGTAAAATTTGAAATTAAAGACATGATACCATTTACATTATCACCCCAAAAGTAAAATACTTAGGTTTAAATCTAACAAAATATTATTTTAAAAGTCTATATAATGAGAACTACAAAAGTCTAAAGAATAATGTCAAATAAGAACTACATAAATGGAGAGCTACCCCTGTTCATGGATAGGAAGATTCAGTAATGTCAAAACATTAGTTCTTCCCAATTCAATATAATCCCAATCAAAATTCCGGTAAGATATTTTGTGGATATTGACAAACTAATTCTACAATTTATATAGGAAGGCAAAAGACCCAAAACAGTCAACACAACATTTAAGGACTAACATTGTCTGACTTCAAGACTTATCACAAAATTACAATAATTGGGGTAGTGTGATATTGATGGGAAAAAATAGATAAATAGATCAATGTAACAGAATAGACAGCATAGAAATAAATATATTCAACCAATAAATATGGTCAACCTCAAAAACAGAGCCAAATGAGAATACAAAGAAAGAGAATACAATGGGGCAAAGATAGCATTTTCAACAAATGGTGCTGGATCAACTGGACATCCACATTCAAAAAAGAAAAAAATTAATCTAGATGTTATATAATTCCCAAAAATTAACTCAAAACAGATCACAGACCTAAATATAAAAGATAAAACTATTAAACTCCTAGAAGATAACAAAGGTAAAAGTCTAAATGATCTTTGGTATGATAACATTTTAGATATACCATCAAAGGCCTGATCTATGAATTAACCACTTCTGCTCTGTCAAAGATAATGTCAGAAATATAAGCAGATGAGACACAGACTGGCAGAAAAGATTACAAAAGGACACATATGATAAAGGACACATTTATCCAAAATATACCAAAAAAAAAACCTCTTAAAAACAAAAAATAAGAAAACAATCTGATTTTTAAAATGGGCCAAAGTCCTTAACAGACCCCTTATCAAAGAAGATATATAGAGAGTAAAGAACCATAGGAAAGATGGTCAATGTCATTTGTCTTCAGGGTAATGCAAATTAAAACACCAATGAGATACCATTATGACAATAAGATACTCTAATTTTGACTTGTTAAAGTAGCCAAAATTAACACTGAAAACACAAAATGCTAATGAAGAAGTACAGCAACAGGAACTCTTGTACATTGCCAGTAAGTACAGTCACTTTGGAATACAGTTTTACTGTTTTTTGTTTGCTTTGTTTTGTTTTACAAATCTAAACATACTCTCACCATACAGTTCAGCAATAATCAGCTCCTTGGAATTTGCCCAAAAGAGTTGGAAACCCATGTCGACACAAAAGCTTGCACACAGATGTTTACAGAAGCTTTATTCATAATTGCTAAAACTTGAAAGCAGGCAAGGTGTCCTTCAGTAGGTGAATATTTAAACTATGGCACATCCAGACAAAAGACTATTATTAAGCATTAAAAAGAAATGGGCTACCAAGACATGAAGAGACATGGAGGAAATTTAAATGTGTATAACTAAGTGAAAGAAGCCAATCTGAAAAGGTTACATAGTGTATGGTTTCAATTATAAGACATTATGAAAAAAACAAAACTATAGAGACTGTAAGATCATCAATGGTTGGGGAAGGAAGGGAGCGATAAACCTGTGGAGCACAGAGGATTTTTAGGGCAGAAAAATAAACCGTATTATACCGTAATTATGGATACATGTAATTATACATTTGTCCAAACCCACGGAATGTACAACACTGAGAGTTAACTGTAATGTAACAGTGGCCTTTGGATGATTCTATGTCAGTCTATGTTTATCAGTTGTAACAAATGTGTCACTCTGCTGGAGGATAATGGGAGAAACTATACATGTTTGGGCAGAGAGAATATGAAAATTCTCTATACCTTCCTTTCAATTTGCTATGAACTGTAAAATGCTCTAAAAATAAGCTTTTAAGAATCTATGAGCATATCATCATCCTTATAATAACTGTTCTAAATTCTTCATCTACTAATCCTGCCACCTGTCATTTATGGGTCTGTTTCTTATGACTGAATGGTAACTACTTGAGAGTCACTTGCTACTTTGAACATCCAGGAATTTTTATTGGGCTCTAGATTTTGTGCTGTTCTATTGTTGAGTATCTGGAATTAGATGGATCCCTTTAAAGAGTGCTGAAATTTGCTTAATCAGAGGATTAAGTTATTTGAGGATTAGGGTGACCCATTCTAGACTTGTTTTAATCTCTGTTAAGATGGGTTTAGTGTAGGCTTTACCTAATATCACTTTAGCCAGACTGCTAATAAATGGCTTACTTTATTTATATATATTTTTAATTTGTTTATTTTGTATTTCTATTGATTGTTCAGTGGCATAAGTGTTGTTTATCTTGGCTAGCCAGACAGAATGCAGACATCTCCCAAAACCATGGAAACTCTGAGAATTGTTTAATTTGTAACCTCAGAAGTTGTTCTTTTTCTGACTCATGAAATTTCTACTTGTTAAGATGCAGATTATATTCCAGACAGATAATCAAGAAGACAACTTATAAAAATTTCTGAAGCCTTGTCTGCATATACTTCCCTTATTTGGTATTGTGTCCCACAAATTTTATCCACCTTAGCTTCCCTGGACTTTGATCTCTCTCCATTTAACAAGGCTCTTCAGTTCTGTTTATGTTTCCTTCCCTGATTTGAGGTCCAGAAATATACCCTCAGTATAAAGATGTCCCTCAGTACAAAGGACATTCTGAGGGCTGACCCCATTTGTTTTCCTTCTCTCTGGGATCATAATCATGCATCACGTGACAAATTTGTTTTTGTATGTTTGCTTATTTATTTTGTTTTTAGTAGCAGGAGAGTAAGTCTGATCCTGGTTACTGTTTCATGGCCCAAACCAAAAAATTATATTGAGTATTCTTGAATTCATTAATATATAATGTATAATGATAAATTTCTTGTTAATATGTTGAATTTGAGGGTTTGTGAGATATTAACTTGAAAATAATCATCAGGCAATAGAATATTTGACAATTTATGACAGTGATTTGAAAGAATGTATAGTGTAGATTTATTTTCATGGTCCTGAAAACTTACGGCAGAAGAGTAGAAGAAATGGGAAAAATTAATACTTAAGCTATGGATACATAAATATATCATTGGGTGTTAATGAGTGGTTAGGAGTGAGGAAGAAGTAACTACATTTTATGAAGTAATTTTATAAATTTTGCTGGAAAAATATGCATGATTGGTCAAGGAAAATAGCTATACTGTTATAAATTATTTAAATTAGTAATTACCTATATTTCCCATCTCACATTAGAATCTTTACATTCTGGAGCTTATTCCCCATTCTTATAGATAAGTTGTTCAGGAGCTTAACCAAAATGGAAAATAAATCAATAAATTAAGATAAGCTATACCTGCATTTAGAGTCTACAGAACTCACATAATAGGGTCATATCCAATAATATGTAGGGAGATTTGAAATGATTTGGGTAGGTATAAAGTATCATCCAAGATCAATTTTAAGATATAAGACAAAAAATAATAGTAACAAACAACTAAAAATAATTGCCTTTTTCTATCCACTGATCTTCCTTTCTTTTTCTTAGTTATTTTTTGAAAGATTTTATTTATTTATTGACAGAGAGAGAGAGAGATCACAAGTAGGCAGAGAGGCAGGCAGAGAGAGAGGGGAAGCAGGCTCGTTGCTGAGCAGAGAGCCTGATGCGGGACTCGATCCCAGAACCCTGAGATCATGACCTGAGCCGAAGGCAGAGGTTTAACCCACTGAGCCACCCAGGCGCCCTCTTTTTCTTAGTTATTAAAATAAGTTCATAACCTATTAGTGTCAGAAACTTTCTTAGGGACAAGACAGTGTAATTTATTGTCAGTATGAAAATCATCATCTGGAGAGTTTAACCAAATGAAGAGATTATGTATTAAGTTAGTGGCAAAATCAAAACTAAGTAGAGCTCAATCTTTCTGACTTCCAGGCCAGATCTCTTTTTGTTGAATAGGCAGTGCCAATAACTGGCCAGTTATTTACTAAATTGCTTCTCATTCTTCCTATGCACACAATTCAGCTAAAAGCAGAGCTTCACTTGAAGTTAGGTAACTTCAACTGTCCTTTTGGCCTGCATACTAAATCCTCCTACAGCATTCACTACTCTTTATTTCCCCTACCTTCTAGATTCTATCAAGGACCAAGGTAATCCCCAATAAGTCGTATGTTGAAATGGCAGAGCTTCCGTTAGTCTGGCTCCTATATAACTGTACAGATCACCCTCTCCCTTTTACCACCTCCTTTTGGACTTTGTGTGAATGAGAAATAAACTTCTATTGTGTTGTCATTGAGATTTACCCATTCATCTTTCAGAGCAGCAAGTTCTGCCTTAATAAAACTCAATAACTTTGTGTATGATAACAATCTAGGAGCATGTTTTAATAGTCTAAAAACAGAAGTCACTGGAAAATTGGGACAGAAACTGATACAATTAAAAGGGGCACCCTTCTGTGCATTCCTTTTGTGTCATGTCTGAATCTATTTCAATAATAAGGAGAGAGATTAGATCAGGCATGGGTAGTTTCTATAATCCTTGAGTAGAACTTGTAATCTTTATTCAATGCATAGATGATGCTAAAACTAGAACAGAAAGCTAAGCCAAAAAAAAAAAAAAAATGGTGGTGGGAAACATAATTTTGTACTTGGGTGGAATCACTCTAGGAACAACAGTCAAGAGCAAATAAGTGTGCATGTGATAACTGGAGTGAACTAAACGGTTTCCTTATTAAAGAAAGATGGCATTGGGTTCTTAAATTTTTCTTTATGAGCCATCTGGGGCATGGTATACAAGTGGGTTTTGCTTTCTTCACCCAGTTTTAGAAAAACACTCATAACATATTTTTTGATGTTCACAGCACTAACACTATCCTCCCTTCTTCAGAAAATAACCTCTGAAATCAAGTATTCATCATCCTTCCCTCTCAGAAAACTGGTCATCTATTCCCATTAGCAACCAGTCTTAGTCACTCAACATCACACGAGGAAGACTCTTAAGACAAACTGCAGAACTGGTTGGTGTGGACTGGATGATCACATCAATTTTTCCTTGTATTAGACTTTGTTCACCGAATTTCATTGTCTCCCTTAACACAGTCATCTATCTGAGTTCATTGACTGGTTTGGATTTACACAGGTTATTTGAAAGATAAAGGTCAGATACACACCAGACTGCTATAACCACATTTATTAACCACAGTCCCCCTACCTCCACCCCCACCTGCCTCACTGACTTTCAACATCATCAGTGTCATCTGGAGCAAGAGAACAGTAAATTAAATGTGGCAGATCATGAAACAGGAGCCAAGAATCAAGCCACAGATTAGTGATAGATGATGCCAAGTTCAACCTTATTAGCCTTTGAAAAACAACACTGCTCTGCCAAGCCACTCTCTAAACCTTGTTATATATGAAACACCTAGATGGTTGAATTGCTGTTGGTTTTAATCAGAAGATGACAAAGAGACAATTAAGTATGGCTTAGAGATGAAGATAAAGTCCTTCCTCAAGGGGATTTGCTGCTGGCTGAAATTTCAGGCTATGAAGTTTTGAAAATTATTTTTTTCACTCTCTGCCTTGGAGTCTTGGTAATTTTATACCATCAGCTTCCAGATTTTGACTTTCTTTTAAGATTCACATATATGCATTCATAAAGCCAGGCATTCTCAAGAAAGAAAATATCAGAAGCTCCAATGCAATGAAGGAACTAGTTTGTACTCTCCTAGTTCCATTAAACTCTAACTTTGATTCTGTCCTTTAGGTACAGGATCTTTCTTGGAGGCCAATAACAGAAAGAACTGGGACATATCACAGGATATAGATTCTGTAAGATATGGCTGGTACTCATCAACTAGTATTAAAATGACTGGCTTATATTTGGCTGCTTTTCTCTCAATATTGTGGGAAGTGACAAGTTATTTAAGGGGCCAGGGTGAAGATGTTGGGAGATCCTAAGAACTGACTCAATATCACAGAGTCCCAGAAGCTAGAAAGAAATAAGATGTTTAACTCAAGATGTCAAAAGGCAACTTAAATAAGGTAGATTATGAGAAAAATTCTTGAGAAGATGAGAATATGCCTTAGCTGGCAAGGCAATAAGGTATGCCAAACTCATAAGGTTAGAAGACCAAGTCTCATTTAGAAGTTAAAATTAATTGTATCCAGCACTTGGGTCTAGTCCATCTAATAGCCAATAGGGGCTAAAACCCCTATTGCACCTTTCCTCTGCCTCTGGTCCTGTACCCCAATCCTGCATGTTAACATCCTTAAAACTTAGGCTCTCCCTACCTTTTAGCCAACCACAAGTAAAAAGAATTTGAGAGGGGTGTCTGGATGACTCAGTCAGTAGGCATATGCCCTGGGCTCAAGTCATGATCCCCAGGGTCCTGGGATGGAGCCCCCCAGTGGGCTTCCTACTCAGTGGGGAGTCTGCTTCTCCCTCAGCTCTTCCTCCACTTTTGCCCTCCTCCTGCTCTTGTACACAAGCTGGCTCTCTCTCTCTCCCAATAAATAAATACATAAATGCATAAATAAATTCTTAAAAATATAATTTGGAAACAGAGAGATTTGTGAGCCTCTTAAGGGCAACCTCAAGTCCATCATCCCACACTATCATGGGGAAGAGAGGAAGTGGAAGAGAGGAGGTAAAAGATAAGGGAGCAGAACACAGCTACCTTTTAATGCACAGTAGCCTTGCCAACTATGAAATGTTGCCCAGTTCAATTCTGGAACTTTAATCAATCAGATTCCTCTTCATACACCTTCTGCATGTGGGCGGGGAGAGGATGGGTCCATGATGGTGAAAAAGGAAGCATACAGAATGGATTTAATATGGAGAGGAGAAAACCATTCCCCTCCCCTAGAGCTGAGTTTTCTTCCCTGTTATGGAAGAGATATTCCAGAATCTCCTCCTCATAATTCCAAGCCAGAACTCACTTGCCTTAATGGCCCAACTTGAGTTCTACCTGCTTAATGTCCAGTCCCCCCACCTCCATTCAAATATGATCTTACTCTTCCCTAACTCTTTTGTATATTTAGTTCTGTGCTGTTTTATTTTTTTAAGGTAGAAAATCTGATTTCTCCAACAAAACTAAGTCACTCCTGGAGTACAATGGGTCTATTTTCCAACTTGTTTCCTTACCTCCAGATCAATGTACTATCTTCAAGTAGCCACATCCATCCCTACAGTGAAAGAGAGCATCCTGTAAAACTCATGGAAATCAAGGACAAAGTTATGGAGCAACTATTCCTTGAAACCTCCATTCCTTCACTTACCCACATGAGCGTAGGCATTTTAATCTGCCTCTCTGCATTTTAGTATTCTCCTCTTTTGGAAAGAGAATAATAATTGTTCTCAAAATCAGACACAATGCATGCAAAAGACCTGGTACAAGACTTACAAAAATTAGGACAAAACAAGTATAACAATTATTATCATTACTAAAAGATCAACATATTGTTGCACCCTTTGTTTGCATGTGACTCCTTAATAACACAGGCTAGTATATACTTCATATCTTATCCTACTCCTAATTCTCCTAGATATCTGCCTCATAGCTCATTATTTGCATTATACATTTGCCTGACCCACCATACATAGCTCTGACTTCTTTTTGACTATTTCTAATGTAGGTTTCCTCTTTATCCTGGACATGGATCATTCCATGGCCCTTCTCTGATATCATGCCTTCCAGTTGAGTTCAGTCTGCTTGCCACCACAGAGACCTTTTTACCTGAATATCTCTGAGGACAGTTTTCACAACAAAATCAGTGAACATTGAAATTGAGACCTCAAGTCTTTAAGTACCCTTAGGTTGCTTCTTACACCATAACAAAACTTTTCCACCAAGTTTTATGTTAAAGAACTTGAAGCTCAGACAGCAAGATAGAAATATGTGAGCTGAGGCAAAGGTTTTGCAGTCTGGAAAGTCAACTTTCTCTCAAACCCATACTTGTCTTTACTTCTGCATCTCCCATTATTCCCCTATTCTGTAGCGAAAACCATTGCTAGAGTGATTTTGGGCTGAGTAGATAAACTCCCAGTTTTGCCCACGGTTAATTTTTATCATTACGCTTGGGTTGCTTCTGGTGGGTTCTTAATTGGAATTGCACCACATTTGACAGATCAATCCATGCAGTTTCACAGGAAGTGAAACATCTGCAATGGGGTTAGAACATGACGTTGCCAAGTCTGCTCCTGTCCTGTCACCAGAAATGAAGAAATGTATGCTCTTTACGTTTACAATCTCTCAGCCTTCCAACTTATCCAGATAATATTTATCTATCTGAAATATTCAGACCTCCAAGAACCTAGAAATTAGTTCAAATGTACATTTCTAAAAATGAAAAAAAAAAAAAAGAATCCCAAGGTTTCTATACACTTCAACTCATGGATTTTGTTTATAAGAGAGTTCTCAGGCCTTCATTCATATAATTCATTTGCTTTTTCTTAGCTACTTTCTAATAAACTTGAGTATATGACAATCTAGCCCATGCCCAGTTGGAAATAACAAATTAGAGAAGATAATAATCTTCTTAGAAATTTGCCTTCTAACAAGAAATGATAGCTGATAGAAAGGTAAGAAGACAAATAACTGTAAAAGTAAGATACAAGAATGGAAAACTCATCCTAGTGACTATATTCAGAAGCATTTCCAGCTCCACCACCATCCCCTTCAGCCCTCATTATTGTTCTCTTTGATGATTACAACTACCTCCTACTGGTTATTCTTCCTCAGCTTTTCTTCATGCTAGCTTATTCTGCCAAGTATTATTAGAGCTTCCTCTAAAAGAAATCATACACTATACTTACTTTAACGCATCTGTTGAACTACATCTGCCTTCAGGACACTGTTTTAAAATGTACCCAGAATTTTGTTTTTGTTTCAGGTATGGTGAGGTTAGCAGACTAGAAATTGACTGCCTTTGAAACAATAGTTTTTACCCACATTTCCTAAAAGGTGGGGCCATGCCACAGCATCCAGGGTTATATAGAGAAGCACCAGGATCAATAGGGAGGCAGAAGGAACAGGAAGGGAAATTGAGCAAGAGGCTTTGTTGTGGTTTATGTAAGAAAGAATGGGTGAGGACCAGTCAGCTGCTGGGCAGGTTTAAAACTGGATAGCTTGAATAATTTCAGCAGGCTCAGGGCTGTGGGGTCATCCCTAAATTGTCCTGTCTGATAGCCCTGGAGTGATTTAGGGAAGAGGTACAGCATTCAGAGCTGTAGGAGCTGATAAAATGAGGCAGAGAGTAGTGTGAACTTGGTATTGACTGATTGCATATCAAAGGCATGCTCATTAGCAAGTAGTTTACTATTTCTAAGAATTAGATATCCCTGGGAGGGCAGTCTCTCCCAGGTCAGCAAGGCCCCAAGATGGAAAGCATTATAAAATACAGAATATAAAACAATATCCCACATGATTAATGCAGACACAATCCTTCATCAGGACCTGAGGCCATTCACGCTCTACACATCTCTCCCTGCTTCCCAGCCACTCTACAGTTCATCTCATGTTCCAGAGACACAGCTGTTCTCCACTGGAAGCAAGCCACCCATTCTCTTCCTCAAACCACTCCCGTGGCTTTTCACATATTGTTTATAGGTGTTGGGAACTTCTTTCTTCACATTCTTCACCTAGCAACTCGTCTGGAGTGTTCAGAAAAACTGCTAATGTTCGCCGAGTCTCTTTGGTACATGCACATGTCTTTCCTGTCATCTTCCATTCAATTTGGCTTATATCTTATTTATATTTAACATGTAAGAAGTTGTATGTTATTTATCTGTTAACATGTGTGCCCCCTCCACCAAAGTAGAAGCCCTACAAGTCCAACTTGCTTTTCATTGACAGCATGTGTATTAGACATCATAAACTCACACCTAATACTCACTAGGTACAAGGCAGTTTTGTGCCCTTTCATGTAGAGGCAAGCAGTCATAGGAACTTAAATATCTCCAAGGATATCAACATGTTAAGGTAAAGCTGCCTGGCTTCACAATTAGGACTCAAACTTGGAGGCAAGTCATCTGATGAAAATAGGATTTATTAGTAAAGCTGAAAATCACCCTTAACCTTAAGAGTTTGATTGGTTTGGATTTGGGAAAGCTGATTTTTTTTTTTTTTAAATGAAGCCCTACTTCCTCCCTGTGTCTCAGAGCTCAACTCAAATATGTGTGCCTGGCTTAAAGATAAAAAGCAGAAAGGTTTATGTTTAAGTATATATTGGAGATGTTGGAACCAAAACTGCTTCACTTAGATTGTGAGGTGATAAAAGTTTAGCTTTTCTTTGGATGAAGAATTCTGGGGATAACCCTGCAGAAGAGAAAGGGAGGTCTGGCATAGCAGCAGTCTTTCCCCGTCACCCCTGAAATCTTACTCTGTGAGGAGTGTCTAATTCTGCCTTTGAATTATTGAGCAAAAAGCAACTGTTAGTTTAACCCTCCTTAGAACCTGTGGAGATCTATTGATGGAGTGTGAGTGATACATGAGATTGTCAAGAAAGCATTATACCATTCTGGTGTTTGTTTAAATAGGGGTCCTTTTTTAGCCTAGTTTATATGAGATGTTCCTCGAGGGAGTTTACAAATTCCTCTTCACTGAAGGAGAAAATAGGTGGCCCTGAAGGGCCAGAATGCTTCTTTCTGTGACAGTGTCAAGAATCTTTACACACACACACACACACGCGTGCACACTCACATGTGCATGAATTAACAGGTATGCATGAATTAATAGGTGCATATACACACATATGAGAAAGAGATATACCTAGAGAAAGGGGTATATAAGGACATACCTTCTTTTGGTTCTTATTCAAATTATTCAAAATAATTTAAAACATTTTCAAACAAACTTGCTTTTCTATACCTTAAAATGAATGTGATTTGAGATGTTTAAGTTAGAGTGCAAAAGAAATTTTAAAACATTCAAAGTGATAGTCTACAGAATTTTTCTTTATTGATGAAATTCTCGTAGATAAAGGAGATTATCACGGGGATGGAGAACATTCTACTGGCAAGAATGACTTGACTGCAAAAGAAAGTCCCCAGCTTTATGTCTCGAAGCTCACTCTGGGGGTTGTGGTATTTGATACATCACCTCCAGCTTCCTTCAATGCCACATTCCCTGCTGGTGAGAGTCCCATTTGGTCTGACACTACGCCTAAGAGCAAATGGTCAATTATCTTATGGTTGCTCTTCCCCTAAAGTATAGCACAAGTGATTTGTGAGAAAAGGATATAATTAAGTGCTGGAATGGATTTGATTTGTTAAGCATGGGATTATTTCTGACATTTATAGTGAGACTCAAAGAAAGTCCAGAGCTGAGAAATATGTACTCATTACTTTGCATGATGTTTATATAAGAGAAGGAGATGTGATATGGGATAGATGTGAAAAACTGGAAGTTGTTCTCTAGTTCCCCTTTCCCTGGGGGTTCTTGTCAGCTTTATCCCATTTCATCACAAACTCTTCACGAGATCCAAATCCCTCATTTGTTTTCTCCACATAGGCCAAATGAAAAACATCATTTTTACTTTAACTCGAAAATAATTTTAAATTTAAAGAAAAATGGCAAAAATAAAAGCAGTGTGAAGAATACCTATGTGCCATTTATCCAGATCAACCTGTTGTTAGCATTTTACCTTATTTGTTTTATCATCTGCTTAAATCGGTTTATCTGTCATCTATTATCTATCTTTCTATCATCACCCATCTATCTTCTATTTATCTATATCCATCTAGCTACCATCTATTTATCTACCATATGCATATGCGTGCATATACATGGTACACATAAGCATGCATGTTCACATGTGTATATATATATTTAACTTACTGTCAGGATTTCTAGTGTGTGTGTGTATATATATATATATATATATAGTATTTCTTGTGTGTGTGTGTATATATATATACACAAAATTCGTTGTATTTAACTTACTGTATTTAACTTACACATATATACATATATATATTTAACTTATATATATATACGTGTATATATATACATATATATATACTAGAAATCCTGACAGTAAGTTAAATACAACGAATTTTGTCCCCTAAATTCTTCAGCGTGCATTTCCTAGTAATAAGGATATGCTCTAATGCAAGCACAGTACCATGATCAACTTCAGTAAATTTATGAATACTATACTTTTACTTAACTTACTGTTCTGATCCATTTTTTTTCAGTTGGCCTAGTACATTCTTTATAGCATTGCCCCTCTCTGGTTCAGGGTCCAGACAAGAGTCAAGTACTCCATTTAGTTGCCATATCTGTCTGCATTCCTTTAACCTAGAACATTTCCATTGTCTTTCCTTGACTTTTATGACATTGCCATTTTTGAAGAATACAATCTCCCCTTTTTGATTGAATACAACGATTCTCATTCTGGATCTGTCCGATGTCTCTTCACAGTAAGATTAAGGTTTTGTATTCTTGCGATCCTGCACAGTTGATGTTGTGTTTCTCTCAGGGTACTGCGTCTGTGCACTCATCTGTCTTTCAGAGACGATGTGACTGTTGATCACCCAGACAGGGAGTTTCCCAATTTCTCTGCTACCTAAGAACTGTTTTTTCTCTCCTTGCAACTAATAAGCAGACAGTTGGGAGACATTGTAAGACCATGAAAATATCCTTCTCCTTATCAAAATTTTCCTACTTTTAGAATCAATTGATGATTCTTGCCTGACACAGACTTAATCATCCTAGTTGCCAAATTCTAGGCAGTACCTATGTACCTTCAACTAGAAGACCTTTGGCATTCTAGTGCAAAATGCTTTCCCAATTATCTATCTGTCCATCAGTCTTTCAGTCTGCCATAAACACTGACTCACACATTCCTATTTTAAATCATTTACAATTCATTACTATACTTAATTATTTGATTCTCAAGTTGTCCCATATTCGCCCTGTGGAAGTCCCTTCTATGTCTTTGCAATATGCCTCCATTATGTTTTTAACATTTCTTAGTTTCTGGCATAGTAGATGTTCCAAACTCATTTTGTGTGTATCCTGACCAGCCTTGATCACCGATTTCTCTATCTGGCACGGATGCATTTTAATGGGGATGATAGTGGAGACCAGTGTGTTCACTGCTGCAAGGATGGCTTTTTTTCTTGACTCTCTCAGCAGACAGATGTAGGAAACAGCTACATACTTTTCATATAAAAATGAACATGCATACAAATACACATGTGCACGCACATATAACACATATGTATACATATGTGTGAACATAAGCATGCCTTGCACATTTATTATACATATTTTAGAAATCCTGAGTTCACACCTATACCAATACCTTCAATATTAGTCCACCTCCCACCCATATTTGTATGTCAGTTCTTCCATAGGGAGTAGTATCTTGGCTCCCAAGAGCCTCAACATGTTTAATTATTTGCTCAGCCCTATATTACATCTAAAAAGCTCCAGAATTATGCCAATAAAACTAAAATAAGCAGTTACTCAAAAGTTCATGTCCGGGTGTTGCACTCCCATACAGAGATCAATAGTACAGAGACAAACACTGTGGCCATTAGTTACTAGAATTAGTTCTTTTCTTGCATTTTTTTCTTTCTCCCTCCCTGTGTTTAGGGTATTTATTTAAAACATTCATAATTCATAAATTCATAATTCATAAAACATAAATCCATTTGTTTAACTTTTCTTTCCGTTTTAGGTATATTCTTTCTAAGATTATTGCTTTGACATTATGAAGGCTTCTTTCATCCTAAATGGTAGAAGTGAGGGGCACCTGGGTGGCTCAGTGGGTTAAAGCCTCTGCTCGGGTCATGATCCCAGGGTCCTGGGATCTAACCCCACATCGGGCTATCTGCTCAGCAGGGAGCCTACTTCCCCCTCTCTCTCTGCCTGCCTCTCTGCCTACTTGTGATCTCTGTCTGTCAAATAAATAAATAAAATCTTAAAAAAATAAAATAAATGGTAGAAGTGAAAGAAGACCATGCACACTCTCCAAATGTCTGGACATTCACCTCACATTATTTCTAGAAGGAAGGCACCATCCCAGCCTGTGATAATGAGTTCATCTCATTATCTTCACCAGGAAAAATGCTATTCGTCCTGGAACAGGAAAGAGGAATGGATTTGGCATATCTTCAACATTTGAGGTTAGGAGATCAGGAGATAAGAATGTTTCAGGGTTGTCTCTGTGACCAGCAACCTTCCAGACTCAGCCATTCTGAGATTGTGGCCATGCTATATGAAAATGGTTAAACGGAAGAGTAAAAATTAGAGAAAGCAGGCTACTAAAGAGCTGTAAGAGGGAGCCAAGATCTGTAATGTGATCTTATAAATCACAGGTATATAACCTAATGCTGTGAGAGATTCCTCCTTCATACCCAAGCTCCAATAGCAGCTGCAGACTCCTGAGGCCCATCTGTAAGGGATGGGAAATATACCCAGCTTTCCAGCCATCAGGCTCCAGTGATGATCCATCGAGGACAAGCAAGATGATGTGAATGACCAGATGAACTGAGTTATAGCAGGGATACTGCATGGTCATTACAATAGGCAAGGAGACTGTAGGTGCACTGTTAACTACAGTCCATCCCTTGGAGGTGATGATACACAGAACTGACTTCTTGGACCAAATAAACTCACTTAAATGCCTTCTCAGCAGGAAGGATCATAAGTTACAGAAAAATATTCTCATAATTGTCCAAGTGGGGGAACCTTGAATCATTTGAGTATTCCAAAGAATGTAATTGTATTTCATACTCAATCCAGAGAAGGCTATGCCAAGTTTATAGATAAGAAAACAGGCTCAGTGATATTAACCAGCTGCCAAGCATCACATAGTAAATGGTATGAGTAGATTTAGAATCTTGGACTTTCTGAATACAAAGTACATGCTCTGAGAACAATGCAAAGGAAGTCAAGGCTTGGCTTTCCTACCTGCATATCTCTCAGCTTGTATCTCCTCTTTAGGCTTCATTTTCCCCACCTGTCTAATGAGAAAATGAGTGAAATTACCTCTAACTACCTTCCAGTTCCAAAATGAATATTTGAGCTCTCTGTATGTGGTTGGGACAGAGGCCATTTTCCAATGACAAGGGCCATAAGCAAAATAAATGAATTGACTCAAGTAATGAAGGTTCAGGGAAGATGTAGGAAAGACATGGGTTGGCTGGGGTATGAATATTGGAGTTTTCTGATCTCTAATGTCATAAGAGGTAGAGCATAGAGAAGAGGAGCCAGGGGAGCACTGGGTGGATATGCGTGGGATCTACAAAGCCCAGGCTGAAACAAGAATGACAGGACAGGACCAAGAGATAATTACTAAAAACTTGGTATCTCCCTCTGGCAAGGAACTTTTTGCATATGTTTCCACATTTAATTCTTATGAGGTAGATAGTAATATCCATCTAAGCGGCATCTGGGCATGTTGAGTCTCAAAGAGGTGAAGATCTTGCCCATTGCATGTGAAAGCAGCCAGCCCACTGGACTTATTCGTTGCTCCAGGCTCCAGTCCCACAGGGAAAAAGGCCTTAAAACTCAGCAGCAGGGAAGGAGCCCACAATGTGCTTGTTCTCTGTGGACTTTGAGATGTTACAAAAAAAAGGCCCCTGGTTCTTTCATTTGTCTGCCTCCCTTTCTCTACCTAGTTTTATAAAATATGACATTTGGTAATTAATTTTTCATATTTAGAAGGCTGGTATAAGAAAGGCTGTAAATTAAACAATTCTCATTTTCATAACATTGCAGCCCAATGGGGATCACTTGATGACACATTCCTGAAGCAATGATGTGTAGTTTTTATTAACCAAAGACCCAGGATCCAAAAGCCCCTTGCCCCTGCTTTGTAATGAAGTTAGGCACGTGAAACAGAAAAATAACTGGATGTGTTTATCTCCTGATATATTTTTTTTTTTATCTGAATCCACTCAATAGGACTGTCAGGGACTATTCCCTAAGACAGGTCTAGTATATGATAAAAGGATAAAAGAAAAGAGGCATTTACTATGTAATTTCTACCTCATTCCAAGAAGATTTGAAGTGGATTTTACAACACATCAGTAGAACATGCTAGAAAGAGATGACAAGATTAGAGAGAAGACCCTAGTAGGGTACAGTAAATTAAGACGGCAAAAGGCTGACAGTATCCAACTGGAAAGAGGTCTGAAAATGGTCTATTCAAAAGATGAAGGGAAAAAATGATTGTCACGGACAAAGGAAATGGAGTCAGAACTGGAGGATCCATGAAAAGGGTTAACTTCTGGGCACTTTACTGGGTTTGGCGAGTCTGTGGTCACAGCTGGCTGAGGTTTGGTGATGAGATAAGAAGATAGTCCAGAATGAGCTGCGTCCTGAGGGCAGAGAAGCAGGGGTCAGCTGCAGATCAGGATGTCAGGCAAGTGGACTAGCATCAGCCCTCTGACCTTTGATAAAGATCAAAGCAATGAATGGAGTTGATGCCTTAGCTGTTCCTCCTGGGGGTCAAGCAAAGGCCAGGACTAAAGAGTCAGGAATACAGCAGGACCCTCATCAAGAGTACTGAAGTCAAGCAAGCAGGGGAGGGCCAGGCAGAAAGAGCAGGTGATCTTATAGCTCCAGCCACCAGAATGCAGTGGCTGCCCTGCTGTCCAGGTCAGGCCTCACTGTATTCTCACAGGCCTGGAATGGGCACTGGAATGGCAAGAATAGGGCAATTCCTGACACTAAAAAAAAACCAAAATTTTAAAAAGCCAAACTCCTTGAAACAGAAAGTAGAATGGCAGATGCCAGGGGCTGGGAGTGGGGATACTGGGGAAATGTTGGTCAAAGGAGTTTGGAAACTCCCAATTCTGAGGATCTAATGCACAGCCTGGTGATTATAATTATCGCTACTGTATTATATATGTGAAAGTTTTTTTTTTAAATGTCATATTGTTATCACCACACACACACACAAATCACAATTATTTGGAAGAATGGAGGTGTTAGCTAATCTTATTGTGGTAATCATTCTGCAATATATACATGTATCTAGTCCTCACACTGTCCTTTAAACTTATATGTGTTATATGTCATATATGACCTATGTTATATGTCGGTATCTCAGTAGAGTTACGGGGGGAAAAAACTGAATTGAGTGCCCCTCATTAATAGGATGTATGTAATGCGTGGGGGCAAAGTAAAGCAAATTTGGGAAACACCTAGTGTATACCTGGAGCTGTGCCAAGTTCTAAGGATATAGGGAGATGAGACTGGGCCCTTCCTTGTGCTAAGGAAGTTAAAACTTGTGCATAGGTAATTATAGCAACTGTTTTGAATACACAGAGAACTTTACTTCTACCATGAGGAGTCAGGGAAAGAGTCTGAGGAAATATGATCTTTGGATCGGGTTTTGAAAAATAATAAGAGGATTTTCTAAGAGCAGAGGAAAAAGAAAGGAAGGCCAGTTTAGACAGAAGAAGCTGTGTGTTTAGGTATAGATTCCTGAAGATCAAAGTATGTTCACTAGACTTCCCCATGGAAGGAAAATTGAAGTAGATATTCCAGGAGAAAAAAAAATACATAGATATTGACCAGTGCCAAAATAGAACCTCCAGTTGTCCAAAATAAGCCTATTAAATAGAGTTTACATTCTTTAAATAGGTTTTTTCCAAAGTGTTTCCTCACAGTTATTTATAAATACTAAATATGTGGAGGGATTCCCTTGTCAAGAGGGTTAGCATACTGAAAGTCATTTCTGTAGGGCTTCTCAGACCTTTTAATATATAAAGTGCAGTTTGAGTTTTGAAGAGAGGGTATAGCACTACACATTCCCCACGTTTATTAATAGATAGAATAGTCTGGGGCACCCCAGTGGCTCAGTCGGTTAAGCATTTGCCTTTGACTCAAGTCATGATCCCAGAGTTCTGGGATCAGGCTCCCCACTCTGCAGGGTGTTTACTTCTCCCTCTGCTCTTCCCCTCTCTCATTCTTGTGCTGGAGCACACGTACGCTCTCTCTCTCTCTCTCTCTCTAAATAAATAAAATCTTAAAAAGAAAAAGGGTGAAATAGTCCTTTATTTTCCCCTCCAACCCAGATATACATGGGACGCTCTAGGACCTGTCATTAACATTCGGGGTAATCTAGGAGTTTAAAACCCACCCCTCCATTCATTGTACTGTATGAAATTTTTTCTCATACGTTTTGAAATTGTATGATAATTTTTATATCCATGGGCCCGCTGCCCAGATCTGTGCTGTCCAGTCTGGTGGCTGTGACATGTAGCTATTGAGCCCTGAAAAAGTGACTCTTTTGAACTGAGATGAGCTGTGAGTTACTGGAAGGTTGCCAGGAAGTGCATATGTGCCTTGCATCACATTTCCACTGGACAGCACTGTCCTTGGCCATGAGCTATTTGAGTGGGGAGATCTTATTCATCCATACATTCTTGATGCTTCAGAAATTTCTTGTGATATAATAGGCATTTAACATTTACTGAAAGAATAAAATAGCAAGTAAATAAATGAAGCCCTATACATAAAGTACTTCCTGCACTTAAATTCTGATGCAAAATGCACATTCGTTCCTGTTGTCATGCTTTCATCTTAAAAGGCTGCTTCTGCTTACACAAATGACCTCTTTACTGATGTAAATACCTCATTTGCATGTGTGAAATATATCTCCTAATTGTTTTCACATATATGGGAAGCCAGCCCTCCAAGATATAACATTTTCTTTTGAGAGAACCCAGAATTCCGAGCTATGAAACCATTGGTTGCGGTTGGGAAGCTGCATGTGAGCATCTAGCAGCTCAGGTGGCCACATGCTCTCCTTTGCCTCCTGTATTCTCATTTCTGGCCTCATCTCTCTTTGCCTTCTTGCCCTTGAGGAAATTTCTGCCTGAAAAATATGTTAACTTCCTGATCTCCAAAGCCATCTTTAACACAGTTCTAGCCCTTCAGAAGCATTAATTCTCTCAAGCAAGCTCCAGACTGCTGTAATGCCCATCCTCTGGGCAGTGCTCATCTCCTTCTGCTCTACTTCTTCTAATCATGGTCCCTTTCTCTCTTTTCATCCCACTTTGACACTGGTTTTTTGGGGGCACCTGGGCAAATCTCAGCAATCTTTGAAATTGTGATAATACTGTGCACCACTGCTATCAGGCACTTTGGAAGTTAAGAGAATGAATGAAACTAAGAAGCTGTGTAAACTGCCAAATGTGAATAAAGTGTGAAGTGCTATGGTTACTAAATTGGCATGCAAGAAAGCAAAACACCTTGCTATATTGCCCTGAGTTTGTGAACCTTCCTACTCCTTTAAAAGAATTTAAACCAATCTCTATAGGCCTAGAGATGAACCACCTATTTTTTCTAGCACATTGAAACTTTAATTCACTATGCCAATTTCCTTTCTTTTTTTGTCTTGACATTTGAATTACAGTAAAGTATGGAACAGTAATCCCATAGTAATGTGTGAACTTTCTTCGCCTAATGTCCAAAATATCTCACTGCCCTCATCACTATGCAGTTATAATGATCTAAGGCAGAGAATTATATTTTACTTTTAATTAGTTATAAGTATTAGTTGGTATTGGAAATTTAACTTTTTTTTCTTTAACTAACAGATTCATTGGCTATATGGATTTCAGTGAGATGTTTAACTTGAGGCCATGTGGAAAGTCATTAAATGCTAGACTGTTGACTCCAGTCAACTAAGGTTTTGTTGTAGTCTGAAAAACTGGCCATATTTCATCCCATTCCATCAGAAGACAAGGTTTGTTTTTCTTGCACTTGAATCTGGGTTGGCCACATGACTTGCTTTGGCCAATGGAGCATCAGCCATCATGAGATAGGCAGAGGCATGAAAAATAATTGCTTGGTGAAGTTTGTCCTCTTGTTATTTTGGGAATGCTTGAGCTACCACCAAGTGAAGAAGCCTAAGGAAGCCTACTAAAGAGTGATACATGTGCTGACCTGTCTCCCTTATTGTTTCAGCCAATTGCCAGACATGTGAGACAACCCTAGACTATCCAACAACTGGCCAATCTACTCTCTCAGTGCAGACACGTGAGACAAACAAATAACTGCCCAGGTAGCCAACAGAATGTGTAAGCTAAACACATCGTTATTGTTTAAAGCCACTGTGCTTTAGGGTGGTTTGTAATGCAGCAAAATGGAGTTAATAAGGAAGCACTTAGAAGTGGGATACTACTGCTGGCCACAAACCCTCAAACGCTTGGCATTGACTTTGCAACTGGGCAGTGGATGGGTCCAGGAAAAGCAGCAAGAAAACCCTTGGCAAGGGGAGCAAAATTTTAGTGAAAGTAGGTATATTGATAAGGAAACTGCTAGAGCAGCTAGAAAAATCATGACATATTCTGCACAATAGAACAGTTTGCAAAGCTGTTTCCTGGAATAATTAGAGGAATAGAGCATGTAGTTTATAACTTTTGATCTGGCTAAGGAGATGTCCAGACAGAATGCCGTAGTGTCAGCTGGATGCAGAAAAGCTAAAAAAAATCACAAGAGGAATAAGCTAAAGAAAGAACCATTTAGACGGCATGAAGAAGATAGAGGATATACATCGAAGCCTACACTTGTCGGGTTAGAAATTAATATTGTTCTTATTCTTAGTACCCAATGGGAAAAAATTCTAAGTGATGTGAGTTCTTGGGCCAACAATCAAAACAAAATGTGGCTGTAGTTTCCTTTGTTAAGACTGGTGAAAGATTTACCATGGTGCTTAGTAGATCTTTTCAACAAAACAAAGATGCTCCTAAGCGTCTTAAGGATTTGCTCTTACAAAAAGCTAACTCCAAGATAATTACTTATTTTATTTTATTTTATTTTATTTTATTCCAGTATAGTTGACATACAGTGTTACATTAGTTTCAGATATATAATATAGTGATTCAACACTTTCATACATCACTTAGTGCTCATCACAACAAGCATATTCCTTAATCCCCATCATCTGTCCCCCCACCCACCTCCCCTCTGGTAACCATCAGTTTGTTCTCTATAGCTAAGAGTCTGTTTCTTGGTTTGTCTCTTTCTCTTTTTTTTCCCCCCCTCTTTGCTTGTTTATTTTGTTTCTTAAATTCCACATATGAGTGAAATCATTTATATTTGTCTTTCACTAAGTCATTTCACTTAGCATTATACACTCTGGCTCCATCCATGTTATTACAAATGAGAATATTTCATTTCTTTTTAGAGCTGAGTAATATATACACCATATCTTTATCCATTTGTCAGTTGGTGGACATTTTGGCTGCTTCCATATCTTGACTATTGTAAATAATGCTGCTATAAATGTATCCTTTGCTTTAGCGTTTTGTATTTTTTGCTATATACATAAATCCCTAAAGACTCCACCAAAAAAGTGGGAGAACTGATAAATGAATTAAGCAAAGTTGCAGGATACGAAATCAATGTGGAGAAATCTGTTGCATTCCTATATACTAATAATGAAGGAGCAGCAAGAGAAATGAAGAAAAGACTCCCATTTACAATCACACCAAAAATAAGATATCTGGGAATAAACTAAGTTAAGTATTTATAAGGCTACAAGAGGGAAGCATGCCTCAAACAATCATGGGTGTGGCTTTTACCAAATGGATTGGAGTACAACCTGATAAACAGAAAGTCCACAAAATTTGTAAAGAGTTCCAATAGTAAAAGGGCCAATGTCTTGGACAGAAAGGAACCGAGATTATTCAAAATGCCAGAAGACCCCTGCCCCCTAACTTTCCACAGACAGGACTTAGGTTGACAAAATTACCCAGTTGTGACACCGACCATTTTTTACAGTAAAGAAAATATTTCTGAGAAGGCAAAGCTAAAAGTGCAGAGTAGGAATCTACTCAAGGAAGCAGAACCAGGGTTTAATCCAGACGAAGAAATTTTTAGCCTCATACACATAATTACAAAGTACATAAACTGTTTTAAGTCACTACATGTTGAGAGTTTGCCATATAGCAAAATCTAACTGGTAGAGTTTTAAATTCTAGTTCCTCAATTTCCGGAGATACTCTCCACCACTGTGTAACTTCAGACAGAAAAAATACTTCACTTTTTATTTAAAAAAATTTAATTGTCAGAAATCTAAAATAACGCTACTATACATACTTTGCAAGTTTGTTGCATCCTGATGAGATAGTACATGCTGTGGGCTATGACAAAAGGTTTGGTTTCTATAAAAATTACAGTTGTTATTATTTCAGAGTCTTCTTTTTCTCATCCATGCAAGGTGATAATCACAATCTCTTTATAGTGTTTTGAAAAGCAAAATATGTAAACAGAAATGACGCATCTGAATATGAGAGATCAGTAAGTCAGATTGTGATCAAGTGTGTGATTGTGACCTTAATTCATGTCTCCCTCCCTGACATGGAAAATTATTATAAATTTAATTATATAAAATAATATAATATAGTATAAATACAATGGTCTGTAAAGGTATTCTTCTGAATTTCAAATACGGTCTCCTAATTTTAATGAATGCATGCTGTATTAAGAATAGCCTATGTCTTTACAAAATATAATTTCCATGTTCCCAGAGTCTGCTCTTCCTAAGCTGATGAGATCTCAGGATTCTGTCCAGTCTTTCTGTGAACCCATCCCCCTTCTCCAGACTCCCATCTTCCCTATCGTTATCTCAGTGTCCCCTCTCCATTGGTCTTTGGTAGCTTCCAATCACTTCCCTTGCAAACCAACATGTCCCTCCTTCTCCATCACTAAACTAACATCACCAGCAACATCATCAAGAAACAGCTTTCAAGTGCATGGACATTCAAACCCAAGAGAGACCACAGGGGTTAAGAACACCTCAGTGGGAAAATGGCAATCAGTAGACCACACGAGGAAAGAGACAAGAAAGCACAGAGGGAGAACTACATGTCTGGAAAAGAGACATGGGAGCACATGCATTGATGCTAACAAAACAATGTAGTGGCCCCAGATCCATGTAGAAAACACTAACGGAATCTCTCAGGGCTTCCTGGAGGAGAAAAATTAGCAGGACCTTAAAAACAAGTGTTATTGAAATGGACATCCATATTCATTTAATAATTATTTAATGAGTGTTTCTGATGAGCCAAGTGTTAAACTACATAATGAGGGAAAATAAATAATATTAATAATAATGTCATGTCTCTGTGTAGCATTTTGTAGTTCATAATCCAGTCAGAAATGATGGTATGAACACTGGGGAAAGAAAGGGAAGGGTTAAATAGGAATTGGAACTGATTAAACGTCTCTGTGTTCCTAGCACTGTGCTGCATTTCACAGTGCTCAGTAAACCACTCTCTGAGGTCAAATCAATTATCACCTCAATTTGGGGTTGAGGAAAATCAAATCAATAGAGATATTAGGTGACCTGACCAAGTCACGAAGCTTATGCTGGTGGAGCCAGAAACTGAAGCAAGATTGGAGTTTCTCCCAAGTGGAAGCTCAGGCTGGAGGAGTCAGAAGGTGAAGTCAGCTTCTGATTTGAGCAGAGCCCTGGAGAGGGCAGAGAGAGGACTGGGGACAGAGGGCAAGAAAAGGAGACAGAGAGAAACAGGTGGAAAGGGAAAGGGATACAGACCGATTTCTACAGAAGCCAATACATTCACCCAAAGAGCATCTGCCTCCCAGGGGAGGCCTGTCATTACAACTTGTTAGCACCTGGCACACTTTTTGCAGTCCAAAGATATTCTTCCCTATAATCACCAATTAGCACCTGCCACAGTCGTTTTCCTGGACAGTTGATGAGGATTGAGATTCAGCAGGTTGGAGATCTCACTAAAGCCCTGCAGTTAATAATGGTGATATTCAGAGCAGAACTAATAGCTCACACTTGGAATGGATTTCCTCTTTCAGATGACCAGATTCTCCCAGGACCTGTACAGTTTGATTTTCCTGTGCCCAAGCACTTGAACAAGCTATTGTTAGCCAGTAATAACTTGCGGAGCCCCCCTGGCCAGAGAGCAGAGCATTCCATCACTGAATAATCCAGCTGATTTATTTTATTATTTGGGGAGTTTGTAAAAGGGCGATTCATTTTTTTCCTGGCTCTCAGGTGATTCTCTGAGCCATCCTTCTCAATATTGCCACAATGACTCCAGTTGCTGCAAGTTAGTCCGTGCGAAGTCCCATGTAAAGGATCCAGATTGAAGAGACAGTTGCCAGACTGTGGGCTCTGCAGTGAAGGTGGTGCCCCTGGCTATCTACCCAATAAATTAGGACATCATCGCTGCAGAAAGAAGTCCCCACTTCAGGTCATCAGACTGCTTCCTCTTTGTTCATATGCACCACAGCACTTGCAAGCCTCTGTCATGCTGGTTGGTGTTCCTGTGAGTCTCCTCCGCACGACAGTGCATGAGTCTATGTCAAAGACTCTGTGTGATTCAACTCTTTTTTTTAAAGATTTGTTTGTTTATTTTAGAGAAAGAAAGAGCAGGGAGGAGAGGCAGAGGGAGAGGGAGAGAGTCTTAAGCAGACTGCCTGCTGAGCATGGAGCCTGATGTGGGGCTTAATCTCATGACCCTGAGATCATGACAAGAGTCAGACTCTTAACTGACTGCACCTCCCAGGTGCCCCATGTGATTTAATTCCTGACCAAACCCAAATCCAGGCCCAACCCTGAGTAATGACTACTGGAGCTGGCAAGTGTTCACCTGCCTTCCCAACATCCGCTATTTTCCTGAGAATAGCACTTCAATATTATTTGCGGGAACCCGCCTTTCCCCATCTCATCTCACTTCCTGTTACTGTGTAGGGTTAAAATTTGCCCAGGCCGCAGGGTGGGTACAGGACACAGGAGATGGCTTGGGCTAGGCCAAGTAACTGGCTGGGTCTGGGCATGTTACCCCATTGATGTCAAGAAGAGCAAAGGCCAGGGCTTTTCTGCAGTTACTGGGAAAGAAATCTCCTTCTGCAAGGGCTCCTAACTTGACAGGAAAGAAGACTGAGCTATTTGTGGACATTTTTGTTATCATATGCAGAGAATCTGACTAATAATGAAGAACAATGTAGGAAGACTCTCTCAGAGATAGAGAGTGACGGAATCTGAATGATAGTGTCTGAGCTTCTAGATCTACCCCTTCCTGAAGCCCTGCCCTTTGACTGAGATGCACTTGTCATCTCTTCCTTTATAGCTCAGGTCCATTATCAATTGTTACAGAACAAACTATCCCAAAACTTAGTGATATTAAAAGTCATCTTATTTCATGCTCAAGATAATCCAAAAGAACTAATACCTTACAAATAGGGAAAAAGAGGGTCAACTAGGTTCAAGAACTTGCCCCCAAACAGTCAGTACATGGCATAGTCAGTTGGTAGTCAGTTACTATCTTTTAAATCTGCAGGTTACTGATATCAGACCTGAAGTAAGAGAACTCATCTCACTCTCATTCAGTTCTCAGCTTCCTGAGAAGAAGGTTCCTTATGCATCTGGCTCCTCTCTGATTGATGGATGTGCAATCCTCAATGTTTCCACTGCCCATTGACTCCACACTGAAATCTGGGCTCTGGAAAGCAGTAGTCCTGCTCAGCACCATACTTCACTAAAATACATCCATCCTGTACTGTGCATCCCACTAGCTCACAGGGTCTGGCACCACAAGGTTAGCACCTAGTAAGAAAGTCCCTTTCCCAACCCCATCTCCAGGATCTGTTCATGCATCCCCTCACAATCCTTTTCCAACATCTCTGTGTTAGGATTCTGAGCGATTCTGATGTGGATCAACTGAGGGGAGAAACAGGAACAACTTCCTTGGGGCTGGGAGCATGGCTCATCCTATCCATGAAAACAGGGAAGCCAAGAGCCCAAAGAGACAGAAGAGCAAGCATCCACTGGAGAACCAAGCTTCAGTGACCAGGGAGCTCACATAAGGCATCCTGTCCAGAGGAGCAGATCCAGTTCCATGACTTGGTGAGGGGGAACTAGGGTCTAGGTAGCAGCACCTCCAATGCAAGTGAGGTTAGGGATGTGGGAAGGATTAGGGCATTGTGAATAGGGGCACTGGAATCAGGCTGCCTGAGTTTGAAAACAAGCTCCATCACCTACTGTGCCTCAATATCCTCACCTGTAAAATGTGGCTAATGATGGTCCCTATTGTCCCTATTGAGACCCAGTGCATAGAAATGGTTTACCCATGGCAGTGCTCCATGCAGAGGAGTCATAAGTATCACCAGTGTTTTGATTATTTCCCACAACTCTGTGTCTGTCCTCTGAATGTACCAAACTGGTATACATAGACCACCACCACCGACCCCATGTTTCCTGATTCTACAACTTCTGCCCATTTGCTTTTTATCTTTGCTTAAAACTCACTCTTCAACTGTAAGTCATCTACTACTCCTCTAGGAATAACCTGGGTTTTCCCATCAGATAGAACAAATCACTTCTTGGAACCAGCCCAGGTTATGTAATCCTACCCCATACTAGCGCATGCAGGTATCTTTTCCACAGAATGGAAATACACTCAGAAATGAAGAGTATCAACATAAACACAATCCCAGCAGAATCTAAGCTTTAAAACCATCAGACACTTGACATAAAAGCCATTTCTGCTATTACTTTCAAAGACCATGGTAGTATTTTGGTTTTCAGCATCCAGATATTTCCTGCTTTCAGGTTTTTATACTATGCACACCAGTGCTTTATTCCTCTATATGAAGGAATACTAAAGGACACATCTATAGCTCCTCTGGATCTGCAGGAAGGGGAAGCTACTGATTCAGGATTTAAGTAATGGCTGTGAGTGTGCATCCATTACTATAGATTCTGTTGAGGCCCCTTTTTAATAGAAATATTTGCTGTGTAGTGGATTCATATTGTCTGTGTGGAACAATAAAATAGATAAACTGGTAGATCAGAATATGTCTATACAAGCACAGATATAGTTAACATTATGCTATTAAAATAGAATGTTATGTATCCATGCACACATGATGTCCTGTTAGAACTACAAGGCTGACTAAATGGTTGTCAGGAAATACAAAGAAGGAGGGAAGGAAGGAAGGAATAGAGGAAGGGAGGAGGAAGGGGAAGGAAGGGAGGGCAGGTGGGCAAGTGAGATGCTAGTGCTTACTTGTTATGAGCACCAGCTCCCTAGTCCCTCAGTTGGTATGTATCTGTACCATGCTACAGAAGATGCTACTATGGAAGTTCCTTTGAACACTTGCCCAAAGGTGTCATGGATCTGCTTCTGAGGGCCCTGAGTGAGCATTCATTTCCAAATATAGATTCCCTCTTGTTAGTACACAGCCCCATCTGGAGCTTCCTAGGTGAAATCTGAAACTGGTCCCTGTACTCAAAGAGTGGAAAAAGACTGAAGAAAGGAAGCCTTTCCAGATTGGTAGGTGGCAGACTTATTACTCAAGAAAACTTACCTATGAGACTTGTCTTGGGTGGCGAGTAGATTCCCACACACATCCACCAGATCTTAAGCTTATAAAGAGCCCTAACTGGGTTCATTCCCATATACTGTGTAGGTATTCTCAGTACCACATCACATCACCATCTCAAGACCATGTCCTTGGAGCAGCCTCTGGGAGTGGGGAAGGCAAGTGGAACCTACATTCCAAGGACAGGGGAGGGAGTGAGGAGCTTCTGAGTACCCAGGTCCAGTTCACTGGTCAACTGGCTGTCATGTCCTCTCAATGAGATCTACTAGCACCTCTCCTATGGTGATCCAAAGGAGGCGTTTTGAGGTTGACGAACATATAATCCTTAATCTAACCCACTGAGAGTTGTGCTAGCTCCACCCACGTCTCTCAGACATGAAAAGATTTTCTGATGCATGCTATACCTGGAGCAGGAATTAAAACAACTCTGCATCAGTTTCCTATTGCTGATGTAACAAATTACTAGAAGTTTAGCAGCTTAAAACAATACAAATATGTGTCCTATTCAGTCTCTGGAAGTCAGAAGTCAAGCAGAGTCTAACTTTGCTTAAAAAAAAAAAAAAGGAAAAAAGAAAGTTAGTTCGTTGTTGGCTGCACTGTGTCCTTCCTGAGGGTTCAAAGAGAGAACCTGTTTCCTTGCGTTTTCCAGCTTCTAGATGTTGCCTGTATTCCTTGGCTCCTGACCTTTATCTCCATCCTTCAAACCTCAAATCTCTCTGGCTCTGACCTCTGCTTCTTTTTTTTAAAAAGATTTTATTTATTTATTTATGAGAAAGAGAGAGAGAGAGAATGCACAGAGGAGGAGGATGAGAGACAAGCAGACCCCCAGATGAGCAGAGAGCTCCATGTGGGGCTCTATCCCAGGACCCTGAGATCATGACCTGAGCTGAAGGCAGACACTTAACTGGCTGAGTCACCCAAGTGCCCCTGACCTCTGCTTCTGTCATCCTATCTCTGTCTCTGACTCTGAGCTTCCTACTTCCTCCTACAAGGACCTTTGTGATTAAACCTTGGTGTGCCTGATAATCCAGGATAATCACCCCATCTCAAAATCCTTAACTTAACCACATCTGCAAAGTCCCTTTTGCCATGCAAGGTGATGCAGTCGCAGGCTATGGGGATTAGGACCTGGACAAGTATAGGGAGCCATTATCCTACCTACCATGGCTGCCTGTCATTCAAGTGACCTGTTGTGTATCTCCAGCTAACTAGGCCAGACTACCCACCATATGCCATAAACTGATCATCAGATTACATTTTCCACATCGCCAAACTCATTTTCATTTGCACAAGAGCAATGTGAAGCTGGCACTGTCATTTTCTGTGAAATGCAGGGACTGAGGCTCAGGAGAGTTGTCATTTCTCCAAAATCAGTGGACCAAAGGTAAGAGGAATTCCTAGAATTTCAGCAAATTTTGCTGTGACTTCAAATCCCACCTTCTTTCTATGTCACCTATTCTGCTTGACACAACACCAAAAAACTGTCCCAAAATAAGTGCCAGAGTGAGTGCTTCTAAACTCAGCATGGCCCCACTCTCTCCATTCTCTGTGTCCGCTGAAAGTCTAAGAGTGGAGCCCACTATGGTTATCAGTGTCCTTGCCCCTTTCACAGTCACAGTGTCAGTTCATGGTAGGTGCTTCAGAAATACTCGGTCCCTAAATAAATGCTTGGGATAATAACCCCCCTCCAAAGATTCAGGTCAGAGAGCTGGACAAAGTAGAGTCCTCCAGTATCACTCTTGCCTAAACACCAGTGTCAAAATTATCAACAACCCCTCATTGAGTCCCTGACACCCGTAACAGGATGCTCTTGGCCAGCAGGAGATGCCAAGGCATGTAAATGCTTTGCAGCTTACCACTGATTCGGGATAACGCTGCAGGAGTCCTCAGATCCCATGCAGGTGTGCTGCTGCTGGCGAGGTGAACCAGGAAAGCGTACTGGGAATGAGAGAGTACTGGATGGTCACTAATACCCAGAAATCCAACAGTGTCTGGATTGGTGGCTTAACAAGCTCCCTGTATGTCCCACAGGCTTCTAATGTAGGTTGTTGGACAACCACATCTTGAGAAATGCTCTTCCAGATGTTTCAACACATCTTGTCCCTGGGTTAGGAAGGGGCACTGTGGCTCTTCCTAGAGTAATCCATGCATTCACAGTGGTCTAGAAAAAAGCAGGAAACAATCCAATGCTGCATTAATTGGTAGGAATACACTGAGCCCTCATCTGCCACCAAGGCCTCCCTCTGCAGCTCTATGAGAGGGGCTCTGATTTAGCAAGTGCAAGTTGAATAAAAGAACAGAAGTGGGGCAGCTGGGTGGTTCAGTGGGTTAAAGCCTCTGCCTTTGGCTCGGGTCATGGTCCCGGGGTCCTGGGATCGAGCCCCGCATCGGGCTCTCTGCTCAGCAGGGAGCCTGCTTCCTCCCTCTCTCTCTCTGCCTGCCTCTCTGCCTACTTGTGATCCCCAGCTGTCAAATAAATAAATAAAATCTTAAAAAAAAAAAAAGAAAAAGGAATAGCTTAGCAGATGTTCTAGCTAGCTCACTTCCAGGCCTAATATGTGTTATTTCCTATGCAATAAAGAGATTCTATCCTAGAAAATCTTTCCTCCCTCCTTCCAAATATACACACCTACACACATGCTTGCACACACACACATGCACAGACACAAAGCATCCATGCACACATGTGCACACGTAGACACACATGAACCATGTACACACATGCATACCTGACCATGTGTGCACACACATGGACACATGGACAGTCCTTTACATCATTAGACCTCTTCCTCAAGTTCTCCTCAATTAGCTTCATGAAAAGCCTCACTCAAAATTTTAGCCTCCCAATCACTACAAAACATCAGAACATGTGGGTTACCCTTGAAGTTCTCATAGGATACCTTTAAACTTAGGTAACACATCACCAAAGCATTCAGAGAATAATGTCACCAATGTTGTAAGAAAGGAGAGAGAGGAACCTATATTCATCAAATTACAGGTTATGTTTCTTGCTGAGATATGCGTGTTCTTAATATCGAAGCAGATGTTAAAAGCCTGGAAATGTGAAGTGACCTCAGAAAAATAAAACACTGTGTTTTGTTTTGTATATTGTGTATTTTTAAAAGCCAATAACTCTTCATTTTCTCTGCAAAACCTTTTTTTTTTATGTAATGTCTTATTTTGTTTTTCACTTTGCAGGAACTGTCTAATTCTACCTTCTCCACTGATCTTGGTTTATTGTTAAAAATAAGTGCTTTCCTTTAAAGTAACCTCCCACCTTTTGTACCATGCTTAGGAAGGAAAGAAGAAAGTTAGCTATAAAGAAAACAATGACCGCAGCTAGCGTGAGGTGGGAATGATTTAAAGTGTTTCCATCCAATTGAGAGGAAAACCTGTGGCCCTTTAAAGCTGAACTCTTGGAAGCTGCTTTGCACATAATTGGAATCAGTGTGAATATCACATGCAGCAGAATGAGAAAATGTCACTAACTTGTCCTTCTTCGGTGAAGAAATGCTTGCCTTTCTGTTTTAAGGGCTTGAAAAAGACCACTGAGATGAGAGCAATTTTTTTCCACATTCTCTTATTTGTGAGTTCCATTTTCCTATGCCCCCATGGAAAGGAAGCCTCAAATCAGAAAAAAAGATATGGGATAGTATTGCCTCTCCGTTTTCTTTATAAATGTCCATTCATGATGTACCAGAGGATTCTCCTGCATTAATGAGAGTGTTGCTTACAACAGAAGCACATGGCACAGAATAAATAAGTGAGAACAAATGGCAGTAGAGATAATTCTGGGACTGAGGTTTGTTTGGGCCAAGAAAAAAAATGGTGACTGTTCCTGAGTGAGAATCAAAAAATTCTAAAACCCCAAGTGCCTCATGGTTCAGGTGGGGATATGAGACAGGTGGCTTGGGAGGCAGATTGCCTGAGTTCCATTTTGATTTGCTTAGGATTGCCAGATAAAGTACAGGATGCCCAATTAAATGTGAATTTCAGATAAACAGTGAAGATTGTATGAGATATACTTACACTAAAACTTTATATGTTGTCAAAATTTATGTGGCTAAATCTGGCAACTCCAGTTTTGCCATTTATTTGCTGGCTTTTAGCCTTAGTCTTTCCATGTTTCAACTTTCTCTCAGGGATAATAATATTTCTAAATTGATGTAATAATGATGTCCATTTATAGGACTGTTAGGAAGATTAAGTAAATTAATATTTCTTTTTATTAAAGATTTTATTCATTTATTTGACAGATCACAAGTAAGCAGAGAGACAGGCAGAGAGATAGGAGGAAGCAGGCTCCCCACTGAGCAGGGAGCCCGATGCAGGGCTCAATCCCAGGACCCCGAGATCACGACCTGAGCTGAAGGCAGAGGCTTTAACCTACTGGGCCACCCAGGCGCCCCAAGTAAATTAATATTTCTTACATGCTAGAATAGTACTTGACACATCATAAGTCTTTATTTGTCACGTAAAATGATAAATGTATTTTAAAAATATATGATGTCAGACCAGTCAAGTACAATCTCAAGCTTTACAAATTGATGCACCAGCTACTTTTCTCTCAGAGTCCTACAGGCTGACTGACAGGTGAGGTGAATGGGGCATCAGTGGATGGACCCAGCTTCATACCAACAAGCACTAGAAGTGAACACTGTGAAGCTGGAGCCATGAGGCTTATGGAAATAGCTGGCCAGCCAGCTAGGCCACTTATCGCACCAGCAGAATGGTTTCTTCTGAATGAAAATATTTCTCAACATTTTGGAGGGAAAGGCAGAAAGTTGGTCTAGAAATTTGCTTGAGGTTTTCTCTTCTCAGGGTGAAAGTGGAAGAAGGAGAGAAAAGTAGGGATATTGTGGATTGAGATGGTGCCCATGGTCATTTTCCCTGGTTCTTCCCAAGGCTACACACTGAGTGGGTGGCTGCAGAGCCTCAAGTGTTTGGGGCTTTGAGGACTATGGTGTAGATGGAAGGAAACAACATTTCAGACCTCTAACCTATTGTGCTGGCCACTATTGCAGCATTAATACATTCCTTTTCCTGAGCTCTGCCTTCAAATCAGCCACATAGTTTGGTCCTCTCCTGGGAGTAGGTGAGGTAAGACTGGATAGTTGGGGTGTCAGTGCAGTGCCTTTGTTGAGGGGGATTGTAGTATCACAGCCAAGAAGGACATGCCATGTGTAACAAGCCTGAGGGGACAGCAGGACAGATATAGGAGAGTGAGCAGCTTCCTCACTAGTTGGAGGACCACTGGCAAACTGAGATGGAACCAGCAGCTGACATAGACAAGCAAGCACTTGCAGCCTCAGTCTTGTGGAGTGGAGTGGAGGAGAGCACTGGGTTTGGCTCCTGCTCACGGGGCAGAGCAAGCTGTGGACTTTCCTGACCAAATAGCTCACTCCGGGACTTGTATTTGTTATCTCGTTTTTGTCTTTCCATTGCTTCTGCCTTGGATGGTGCTTTTCTTTGGCCTTCTCTTTCACATTCTTGTCAATTTCTGTCAGTTCTGGGAGGAAGGAATGTCCTCAGACATGTCCTCACCCTGGTATCTGTGGTTACTCTCACCCTCACTTCATCTCCGACTGTGGGATGAGTGGAAGGAAAGTCCCCAGGGATCAGATCTTAGACCCTTCCAAGGTAGTGAGGGTATCACACCAAGCAGTTTTCTCTGGGCCTCACTGGGTTGGTGGTCCTCCGTTCCGGTCCATTCACTTTTGCTGAGCTCAAGAAGCATTTAATGAGCATCTATTACATGCTGGGCCCAGTGTCCAACCTGCAGACTCAGTAGTATGTCACCTAATATTTATTGAACACTGACCATATGCATAGCCTATAGTGTTTCATAGACATCATTTCATTTCCTCACAAGAAATTTCTGTGGTATAATGATTAATCCGATTTTACTGAGCCCTATCTCATAGGAGCTCATGACTGAGGGGGGAACATCTAAGTACATTCTAGCGTGAATATTATATTTAGTCAAAAGTCTGTTTTATCCCACTTACCTGACAGGCAGTCCCTGCTAGGTACTGGAGCAGACAAGATAGGCATGGTCTTCACCCACATTGCATATACAGACATGCAGGAGGAAAATAGGTAAGTCAGGACAGCAAAGAATGCTGTGGTAGCTTCTCCCGTGCTTTGTGGGAGGACCTCATAGGGCAGGGGCATCCTACATAATCTAAGGATGAACTTTCCAGAGAAAGTAAGTGATCCAGTTTTCTATTACCGACTCCAACATTTCGCAGCGTAAAACAACCATGTATCACTCTCTCACACTACTTGATGGATTGATACACTAGGCCCCATAGGGAAATTCTCACTTGGAAGCCCTCTGATCCTTGCCTGTCAGATGTTGGAAGAGCTGAGGTTTTGACAAGGCTGGATGTTGAGATGGCCTCCTTATTCAAAGATCTACTCCCTGGGCTGGGACAGCGGAGCATCTAGGGATGGCCAAGAATCTCGACCTTGATGTGACCTCTCTTTATGGCTAGCTTGGGATTCTTTCACCATGGTGGGCTCAGGGACTCAGACATCATCCACGGTGTCTAACTTCCTCCAGAACCAGTGTTCTAAGAGATCATTGTAGAAAGCGTGGGGCTTCCTCTAGCCTAGCCTTGGAGGTCACCTGAAGATACTTATGACACTTTCTTTAGGTTATAAGTGAGTCCCAGACCAGCCCAAATTGAATGAACAACCCAGTACTCAGAAGGCATGAATGCAGAGGACTGGTTCATGGAGGAAACACGGAAACTAGCTGCCACAGGAAGGAATGGGGGCTATGATGCAACTGATGATAGGAGAAACCACGTGGTCTTAAAGAAATTGTAAAAGTCGTTATTGTAGGGAGCAAACAAAAAGTTATTACTACATAAAAGTAAAAGTTGTTATTACACATCCACTCCTTAGGTGACACTTCATACATATTTACATATGAATGTATTATATATATATAACTGAAATATATTTCTAACTATAACCATCTGATAAAGTGGGTATGTAACGTGGAAACTCAGGTTCAGAAAACTTAAGTAACTACACCCAAGGTCACATTTCCATGAAGTGGCTGCTCTGTGATTTGAAATAAAGTGAGGTTGATTCTTGAGACACACTCAGAGGTCACTTCTGCTTAGACTATTAGCAGACTTCATACAGAAGGTGATTCCTTAATTCTGTTTTCAAAAATAAATTAGGAGTCTTTCAGACAAATGAGAAGAGGAAGAATTACAAATAAAAAATGAAAACCATTTCCTAGGTTGAAATCCTGTTTTCTATTCAGCATTGCTAAAATATGAAGTGCAGGGCACAGAGACAGAAGCTTAGGACACACGAGAAGGCAAGAGAAGCTCGTGTGTATCAGGCCAAGTAACTTTATGCCATGGCAATAGAGAGTCACAGAATCATTTTAAGTAGATGAGTAGTAGCATCCTTCAGTCCTCTTGGCCTTCCTAGACAGGTGTGAAGGTCTGGTTCTCGAAGGATCTATGTCCTTTTCTTGGCAGATAGAAGGACAGACCTCTGCAGCTTGTTATGTAGACTGAGCTTCTAGATGACAGGAAATGTATGTGGTCATCTCTATATCTCTATATCTCTGATTCTTAGCCCTAAGCTTGCCACGCATTGGTTGGCAGTGAATGATAGGGAGACAGGCAGACAAATGATGGACAAATGATGGATAGATGGATAGGTGGATGCTTTAGATAAGCAAAAAGTGCCAGAACTTATAGCTCCTAGGAAAGAAACCTGCAGACAAAATTCAGCATTGTCCTTTCCTATGCAGCCAACCAGAGCAATCACTGCCACTGCCAAAAATAGTGATCGACAGAGCTCATGGCCCAGACTTTATGGATGTATCTGACTTTCTGCTTGCATTGAGCCCTTTGGCCTGGATAGAACTGCTGGCTACTAGCAACCTGCCTTGATGACTTACAGGCTTTCCACCCCACTTCCCTCTCTACTCAGGATGAACAGCTCTTCTGGGTAATCACATTAGGCACTGCTGTGATCTGTGGATGAGTCCTTATCAAGCTGATATCCCCAGTCCTGAGCGCTCTCTTCATCACCACCTAGTGGAGGTCTCAAGCTTAACACTCAATTCAGAAATTGTCTCCATCACATCCCTGCCTTTCTCCTATACTGAGTTTTCCTAGCTGAGTCAATGGTACCACCGTAAGTGAGAAATCTGAGAGCTCACTAGGACTCTTCCTTTTTATCCACCATCACGTAAAATTGATCAGTGAGTCATGGCCATCTTGCCTTCAAGGCAGCTCTTAAGTATGCCCTCTCCTTGCCAATGACACTGCCAACCCCCATGGCAGACTCTCATCATTTTACAGCAGCCTTTCCACCACTTTCTGTGCCTCCAGCTTGACTACTCTGTTGTATCTCCACCCTATATCCCCCCAAAAAAAAATCCTTCTAAAATGCAGATTCTATATGTCAGTCTAAAATTCAGTACCTTACTACTGTCCAGAAGCTCAAACACAGCATCAATTTTGATAGGTGTTCTGCTCCTTATTTGTGTCCTATCACCTGCCACTCTCTATATGCACATACCTATTTACATAGGTCACTGGCAAGTCTTCAGACACACCCCATTTCCGCTCCTGCCCTGCCTTTGAGCCTCTGCACATACTGGTCTCTCATTCCTTCTACCTGGAATATCCTTCTCTCTCTCAAATTCTGGGTGAATGCTAACTCCTCCTGAATAGGAGTCAATAGGTGACTCCTATTCAAGTACGCCACAGCTAAGAAAGATTGCGACTTGCTCCCAGTCACATCCCCAGTGACTGAGGAAGATGCCAGCCCAGGTCTCTCAGACTCTCTGCTATCCCAGTCATGCTTGTCTGGCTTGCTACTTAAATTCACGGAATATCCATATTAATTCACCGTGTCCTTTTTCACATTAACTTTCTTCTAGCTTCACCAATGATACCAGTTTTTATTATTTACAGATACTGTGAGCAATTTCTTCAGGGAAACACCCTGTCTGTAACACAATAGGGTAGTTATACCCAAAGCTTGCTATTCGCTTTTCCACCTTTCTTTGTCTTTGACAGTGGATATTTTTCTAAGCCCCACTTTACTGTGGGTATTAACAATATCTTATTTTTAGGAAATCACTTCTTAAGGTTCTTCTGATATACCAGAAGCTGCTCCTCGCACAATGCTCTTTCCATTATTAAGTCCTTGCTGCAGACAAGTAGTGGGTTGAGGGGCCAGTGAGAAGGCTTTAATTGAGCAACAAAAGAGAAGCTCAGGACGCACTCCTCCAATGCAGCATCCAGAACAGGAGAAGACATAGCGCTGACAAAATTAAAAATGCTAAACTGGTCACTCACAGCCAGCCACCAAGGAGAAAAATTTCAGTTTTACAGAGAGGTGAGGAGCAGACAGATATTCTACAAAGACACTTGGAAAAAGGTTCTGGGGACCCAGATAAGCTGGCATTTCCAATCTACCCAATAAACAAAGAAAAGCACAAATCCATAAAATTGCTTTAAGTAGGAGGTGAGACAATAGAAACATAAGTAGGTATTTAATTGAGCTATTTTCAAGCAGCTTTTCCTCTGTTTTTATATCTTACTCTCAAAAATCTGTGATTGTTTACAAGGATACACACTATAAAATAGGGAGATATAAATTTAAAAAGTACAGAGAAGTATTTATGTCACACATAGATGCTTAATAAATATTAATTTGAGTGAATGAATAAGTGAAGAATGAGGATTAACTAGAATAGGAGATTGGGTGGTTTGTATGGGAGAGGAATAAACCACAGAGAAGGAGGGTATAAGATGCTACGCTTGGGAATTGTTCAATGACCAGTTTGTCTTCCACTGTTTGGAAGGCTAACATGGACAGAGAAGGAGGACCCTGGATTCTAGCCCCAATTCTGCCACCAAACAATTTGGAGTTTTAATTATGTCTTTTCCAGGAGTCTGCTTCTTCACAAGTGACAGGAGGCTTCCGTGATCTCCTCAAACGCAGCAACCTGCCTCCCATCATCATCCTTTCCATTATGTACCACCCACAGTAAGCTTAGTAAACATTTGTAGGATGAATAATCTATACATGTTTTATGGACAAACCTTCTAAGTGATAATTTTTGCATGTTTTACCTTTGCCTTCCCCCAGAATGATGCTGCACAGAGTCTGGGCTGATCTCCACTTCAGGCAGGGCAGAAAAATGCCCACATAACCATCTTCAGGACTTGCACTTAAGAGACAATCCCTGGTGTCCTATGTGTTGCTGCTTTTGTCTGCGAGCTGACATTTCCAAAGGTATGTGGTAAAGGAGAACTAGGATGCAGACTCTGGAGTCACAAAGTGCTTTTCTGGGATGCTAGAGAGAAAACCCTTGAGAAAAATCAAACTTTTACTGTGATCACCCGAGTTTCTGATTCCTTTAAGAATATCCTCAGTGACCACCAGCCAAATAACCTTCCAGGGTACAGACTGAATGGAATTCCAGGGACATTTAATGCCCACCAATATTTGGTCTGAGTATGAACAAAAGCTATCCTAGACAGAAGTACCTCATTCTAGAGAACTGATGAATGTATACAAAAATCATCTAAATATGATACTCCCCATCCCCACAATATACTCTGGTTGAAAATTCTAAAGTCAAACTCAGAGATACATTCTTGTGGGAAACCTTTTGGTCTGGCAGCCATGTTTATGCATACAAACAACTTCTTGATACACACACATCGGAAAAGAAAAGCATTTTCTAATAAATAATTAACAATACCCAAAACTAACTGTTCAGCATGAATGCAAAAGAGCTAGGCTTTTTTAAAACATTTGTCAGAAATGCTTAGAAATCTAAAAGGAATACAAACAAAGATGTTGTCAATTCAACTAAGTGAAATATTTTGAATGATCTATTTCCCCAGAGTTGTTCTCAGCTCCTTTTCTTAGTCTCTGAAGCAAAGAACACAATGATCTATTTGGTGGTAGACTAGCACTCCATCAGGAACTAACTGAGACGAGATGCTTTTGGAAATGGGTACACAGTCATAGCTGGAGCAAAACACACACACATCAAATACACACTCTCACATGCATACCCATATTCTCAATTTGAGAGTATGGGGGAAATCTAGGTTTTATGTTCATTAGGAAAAGCCTTCAGAAAATGTAAAAAAAAAAAAAATCAGCTCACTTAAAAAGTTTATAGGAATTTTTTTCAGCCAGCCTCTGTGGGCAATGCTGAATGTGTGAAGAAAGACATGTGAATGGCGCCAAAGCTTTTAAACTATAGCAGAGCAAACAGGAAGTGTGTAGAAGGGGGCAGAGAAGAAGGGGAAAGAAGCTGTATGTTTAGACAGGAATGAGGGAAAGGATCGCCCACCATCAGTTGTCAGCCTGATACCATGCAGATGAAAGTTCAAGGAAGTAGAGATGTGTTACTTTAGTTTCAAAGAGTATGGACAAATAGATTGAAACATCAAGGACAATATTTGACATTTGCGAGGCTACAATGCACATATAGATTAGATAACATAAATGTATGTGCATATAACATAAATATATGTGCATATTAACGTATATGTTAGAAATCATACTGTAGGCACAATTTTATATTTTGTGGTCTTTTTCATTTATTATATTATGTGCCTTATTATGTCATTAAATATTTTTGAAAATAGAATTCTTAAGGACAGATCATATTTCTCTATATGGATGTAATTTAATTTATTTAACCACTATCTTATTGTAGATCATCATTCCTCTTCCTAATTTTTGTTATGATAAATAATATTTAATTAACATCCTTGTACAAAATAACTTATTGAGTATTTACCATTTAAAAGATATTTACATGAATAACGTCATTTCAATCATGTCCCTTAAAGCATTGTGTGATATTACTTAATACATCTTGGTGAGTGTATCTAATAACTTCCTTAGGACATAATCTCAGAATTTGCAAAACTCAATAAGATTATAAAACCATTTTAAGTCTTTAGAAGCATACGGCAAATTTCCCCCTCCAGAAAGACTACACCAATATGCATATCCTCTAGTGAATGAGATATCTATGTTGTTAAAATCTCACCAATATGGTATCCGATTTTTTATCATTTCAAATTTAATTGAACAAATAATGACTTTCATAAACTCAATTGGCCACGTGTGTTCCTACTCTATAAATTCACTTTTTCCATTTTAATAAGAGCTTCAGTTCTATATTACCCTGGTTGAATCCTGGCACCTCCGATCCTCTGTGACTTTTAGTTATTTAATTAAATGATCTGTGCTGCAGCTTCCATTTTTGTAAGTTGTTTAATAACAATGCCTGTGAAGATTAATGCATAAACACTCATAAATTATGTATACCACTGCCTGGCACATGGTAAGAGTTCAACAAGTGCTCACACAATTAGCTTTCGTTGGGGGAGCAGATTGCCTAAGTACTGTATATGGTTACATGTTTGAACATCTTTTTATCTATTACATCATATGATCTTCTCAATTTCCCATGAAGGGAGCATGGCAGATAATGGTTCCTGGAAAAAATGAGAAAAAGAAAACGCAGAAGGTCAAAATATTTTGCAGTTTGGTGATAGTCTTGAGGCTGAAACATAGGCCTCTTGAGATTGTGCTTCCCACAATGGCAAACTAGATTATTTGGGACCAACCTGTGCAAAGAAAACCAATAGAAAGGTTGGATTCTATCTATCTATCTATCTATCTATCATCTATCTATCTATCAAACCCTATTTGAATATGTCAGAGGGCTACAAAGTTATAAAATGTTTACCACCAAGATTTGGAAAAGAGGTGTCAAGAGAAGCAAGCTCAGTGTTTGGCATCACTATTCCCCTGTGTCAGTGTCGGTGATCTCAAAAATAGACGCCAGGAGTTCGAGAAGCTGAATGGGTCTTCATCAGTGTCATGGGGCTGAAGGAGCCTGAACTGCCAAAGAGTATCTAGTAAACAGAAAAAGCTTGTAACTAGGACTTGTAAAAGCTAAATAGACATGCCCTCACAGAAAATAAACACCAACATCAAATTGTCCTTAGCATAGCTATTTACCAGGACAAACACAGGTTCTCTATGAGTAAAGATAACACTATTAAAAGCCTCAAGTTATCTCTAAATGTTTTGAAATACAAGGTCCAGCCTTAAAACAAAAATCATGCATATAAAAAAAAAGCTTTAACTTAAAAAATACACAATAGAAACAGGGACACAAGACATGCAGTATACTGGAGGGGTACTTGAGGAGATAGGGGATGAGAATATTAGAAAAGTGACAAAATGCATCAAGGCTCAGATTGATAAATATAACTGTTACAGACTGAATATTTGTGTTGTTACCACAAATGCATACGTTGAAGCTCTAACCTGCAGTGTGAAAATATCTGGAGATGGGGCTTTCGGGAGGGAATTGTGTTATATAGAACTCTCATGATGTGATTATTAACCTTATAAGAAGAGACACCAGAAATCCTTCTGTCCCCCATGTGAAGACAGTGAGAAGACAGCCATCTGTGTGCCAGGAAAGGAGCTCTCAGCAAGAACTGAATCTTGGACCTCCTAGCCTCCAGAACCATGAGAAATAAATGTCTGCTGTTTAAGCCACTTTGTGGTATTTTGTTACAGCACCCAAACAGACTAAGACAATAAAAAAAGCCCAAGTCCAGGAATATCATAATTAAATTACTGAAAACCAAAGAGCAGAAGACATGATCTTCACAGAATAACAATAAAACTGAGAAATAATTTACTTATAGAAAGTCTAAAAGCCAGAAGACAATGGAACACAGAATATATTTAAATTTATGATGACAGAAAAGAAACTGCCAAATAGGAATTCTATATCAAGCAAAATATCCTTTACAAAAAAAAAAAAAGTTGAAATAAAGGTGTTTTTACCACATGTTAAAAAAAAAGAAAGAATTTATTATGAATGAAAATTATGTCTGTTTGAAGTTCAGATATGCAAGAAAGAGGAAAAATGTTAAATAGGTAAATAAATATAAGTAATTCCTAAGAACATAAAGTAGTAGCAATAGTGAGTAACATAGAGAATATTAAAATACACTAAAATAATGGCACAAAAGATGAAAGAGGGTGACTAGTTAAAATGTTCCAAGACTGTTACATTATCAAGAACATGGTAAAAAGAGGAAAGTTAATAAACAGCGCATTTCCATGTGTTAAAGTTTTTATTTTATAATATCTAGAATAGCCATTCCAAGAGCCAGACATCTGTGATGGGGGTTTCTACTGACAGGTGAGGTCTGTGAGTTTCAGAACCTGAGTCAGAGACAGGGCAGAGTTTCCAGGGACCAGAGGCAACTAGGAGAGCCTGAGTTTCCAAGAGATTGAAGACAACTCACCTCTTAATAACTTAGCCTGAGGGTGCCCTACTTTTACTAGCAACATGTCTGAATGCAAATCCCAGCACCATAGCCCACCCATTGCCACTTTACAGACTCCACGGACACAGAAGATTGTCAATCCCAGAGATGGGACCCAAAATAGGAATCATATAGTATTTTGCAGAAAGTCAAAAGTTTGGATAAAAACTGAACTTGACAAACAAACAGAAAAAAAAAAAAAAAACTTAATCCATGTCAACAAAGTAAATAGAGAAAAACTGAATAGGATAGTATTCTCAGACAATAAGAAAAATAATCCAACCGAAAAGTCTACTAGAGATCATGAAAACTGAAAATTATGTTTACTAAACAAAAATAACTGGAGTGAAGAGTAGAACAAACAACTGAAAGCAAATAATGAGCTGTATACCTGAAGAATACTCCTTGAACACAGCATAAATGGTAGAAATATGAAAAAAAACACAACAATGAAAATAAATCAGACATTTCAATGTCCATCTAAAAGAAGATTGGAAAGGGAAGAATAGAAATAAACCACTAATAAATGGAACAGTGATAGAGATCTCTATTTCTGACAATAAGCAGGAAAAACTTTCCCATTATAAAACATGCAAAAATGCAAAAGTCTTCAATGAAATATAATTTAAAAAATTAAAATGGCTACATATCTTTGCAAACGTGAAAGGAAGAGACTTTTGTTAAACCAAGCAGGGAGCTATTTGGCTGCCCTCCGTTCATGCTTTCTTTGTAATATGGACACTGGGCCACAGAAAAACACCACAGCAAACACCTTGAGGTAGTACAAGGTGGACTTTGGGGACTGGAATCATAGAATCAATACAGGCTCTGCAAATAACTTTAAATTCAGTGAATGGTGGAGAGCAGAAATTCCACTATTTGAAAATGGAAAAATTAAAATGAATAAATTTTAAAAAGATCTATCTATCTCAAGCTGGACTGTAGGTGGAGAAAAAATGTCTCCTTTGAGCTTTTCTCAGGTTTGGGGGAAGAAGTAAATTTCACATTCCTACATGATTAATCCAATGTCACTACAAATGAAGAGAATTTAATTTCAAGTACTCCTTGATTAGTGCAAGTCTGGGGCAATGGGAAGAAGCAAAGCAGTGAACCCCTTCAGGGTTCATGAATTTAAACAAACATACATGTAATCTGAAATGTGTCTCTGTGTGTTCAAGAAAATCACTAAAGTTATATATTAGCAGAAACAATTGGCCAAAGTTACAAATAATAGAATTATCAAGTATAGAACATAAAAAAGCATGTTTAAAATAACTAAAGAAATCATAAAAATAAAACTCAAACACTGAAAAAAGGAAAAAAAATGGCCCAACAGTTGCACGCCAACCAGAATAGTTTAGATTACAAAGAATGCCAAGATCAAGTTTGGTGACAATGTAGCACAACTGGAACTCCTATAATATCTTTGAAATATATGTTGAAGCTGAACATACACCAATTCTATAACCAAGTGTGATTCTATCTTGCTCCTGGTTATATACCCCCCTATAGAAATGTACAGAATATGCACCAGATGAAAGGACTAGAGTCCTTATATCATCACTATTCATAATAGCACCAATCTGCAACAAACTAAATTCCCTTTACCAGGAGTAGGAATAAATACATTGTAGTATAATTACACCTAAGAATTCTTTTTTTTTTTAAAGATTTATTTATTTGACAGACGGAAACCACAAGTAGGCAGAGAGGCAGCCAGAGAGAGAGGAGGAAGCAGGCTCCCCGCTGAGCAGAGAGCCCGATGTGGGGCTCGATCCCAGGACCCTGGGATCAGGACCTGAGCCGAAGACAGAGGCTTTAACCCACTGAGCCACCCAGGCGCCCCTACACCTAAGAATTCTTGATAGCAATGAAAAATAATGGAGTATTGCTAAATGTTAGTGGCACACTAAATCCCATAAAGATAACATTGAATGACAGAAGACAGATCCAAAAGACTGAATGCTGTATTGACTCCATTTGTTTGACATTGAAAAAGTGGCAAACATGCTAGATTATGTTAGACAAGAAGACAGTGATTACCTATAGGGCGGGAGGGCAGAACGAGAGGGAGAGAGAGAATCTTAAGCAGGCCCCACACCTAGCACAGGGCCTGATGCCAGGCTTGATATCACAACACTGAGATCATGACCTGAGCCAAAATCAAGAGTTGGACACTTAACAGGCGAGCCACCCAGATGCCCCTACCCTAGATTTTACATACTGCATCTTAGCAGCAGTTCTAGCCAGTACTGTGAGATATGTAGTATCACAGTATGATATGATATGATATGATATGATAAATTGACAATAATATTTTTATTATATACATGTAGCTATATATAACTATATATAGTTATATAACTATATAACTATATATAGTTATATATATATAACTATATAACTAACTATATAACTATATAACTATATAACTATATATAGTTATATAACTATATATAACTATATATATAATTATATATATAACTATTTACAATTATGATATATATACACACACACATATATATGTGTGTGTATATGTATATATAATAATTGTAAATAGTTTGTATATTGTAATAGTTTGTATATTATAAATAGTTATATATAGCTACATGTATATAATAAAATATTACTGTCAATTTATAAATTAATCTGTATGTAAAATACAGGAGAATCCAAATATAAATTATTAGAATTATTACTTTTAAGTTCAGAAAGAATGTTGTCAACAAAATGACAAAGTAGGCAGCTCCAAAGTCCTGATCTTCCTCAGAAATATTGAAAAACAAATAACATGGAGGACATGGGGAGATGGAGAGGAGAAAGGAGTTGAGGGAAATTGGAAGGGGAGGTGAACCATGAGAGACTATGGACTCTGAAAAACAACCTGAGGGTTTTGAAGGGGCAGGGGGTGGGAGGTTGGGGGAGCCAGGTGGTGGGTGTTAAGGAGGGCACATATTGCATGGAGTGCTGGGCGTGGTGCAAAAACAATGAATACTGTTACGCTGAAAAGAAATTAAAAAAAAAAAAAAGAAAAACCCTAAAAAAAAAAAAGAGAGAACTTTAGTATTTAAGACTGTTGTGTATAATAAGCAATAGATACACTTAGCCATCTGTTTAACCAGAGAATGCTATTTTTTCTTTGAGTTAAGTAGGTTTAAACAATATGTAAATGACTTATGTTAGAGTATGTATTATTAAAAATAAAATAAATGAAAAAAATATATTGAAAAACAAACAAATTATCCAAATCAACTCTGTCAGAACCCTGGAAAACAGGGAATGCTTTGCAACAACCTCATGAACACTCAATCAAGAAAAAGGTAAATTAAAAACAATATGAAATCTTTTCTTGTTTTCATCTGTCTTTGCCCCACTCTTTTTTTATTAACATATAATGTATTATTTGCCCCAGGAGTACAGGTCTGTGAATCATCAGTCTTACATGATTCACAGCACTCACCATAGCACATACTCTCCCCAGTGTCCATCACCCAGCCACCATATCCTTCCCCACCCCGAGCAACCCTCAGTTTGTTTCCTGAGATTAAGAGTCTCTTATGGTTTGTCTCCCTCCCAATCCCATCTTGTTCCATTTATTCTTTTCCTACCCCCCAAACCCCCACATTGCATCTCCACTTCCTCAACCCCCTGCCCCTCATATCAGAGAGATTATATGATAATTGTCTTTCTCTGATTGACTTATTTAGTTTAGCATACTACTGTCTAGTTCCATCCATGTCATTGCAAATTTTGCCTCACTTTTTCCCAGCTTGGTGACAATATTGTAGATAGTAGACCACATTCCCAGTGTGGGACCCTAGGTCTCAGTTTCAGAGGGAGCAGAACACACCTTATTCACAGTTTATCCTGTTCATGTATTCTAACCTGTCTGGGAGCTACCTGAAGTACTGATACATTGTGTGTTTCACCTACCTCAAAACACTGTCAGGGTGAAAAGGCACTAGACATTGCTTGAAAACACTGTAGCGTGAACAATCCCACAACTCTCTGGGACAAAAAATATAAAATAGACTATAAAACAGGGGATGAAAACTAGGGAAGAGTTTGGGAAATTAGGGCATACTGTATTACCTGCATGTACTGGGGATATAGAAAGCTACACAGATGTCCAGAGCAGCACAGGTGTTGCAAATTACCTGAGAAGACCCTAATCTTTTACCTCCAGCTTATTGTTAGACTCACTGTAAGAGGAATAAAGTGAAGGCTAAATCAGAATTGGAAACACCCTGCCTAAGTATTAAAGAACTGTCACAACAGAGAAGCAATCTGAAAAACTAGGGAAGAAGTGTTACTGTATTTTGTTTTATTATTATTATTATTATTATTATTAATTATTGTTATTATTATTTTAGTTGCAGGGGTTCAAGGAACTCTCTATCAAAACATTAGTCAAGAAATTAAATGACAAATAAAAAACAATAGCTGAACACAAGCTAAAGGAACAGAGACTTCAGTGACTATACACATTGAGGAGTATCATCTTTGCAAAAATAGTTTGGAAAGGTCACTAGACAAATGACCAACTGCAGACTTTAACAATCAAAATCAGCAAAGCCAGGGGAAGAGGAAGAATCTAATTTCCTGAGATATATCATAGCATTCAATGTACAGTTTTCCACAACAACAACAAAAAAAATAAGTCATACCAAAAACGGAAATATGGCCCATTCAAAGGAATAAAATAACTTGACAAAATATCCTTGAGTAAACCCAGGTAGTAGACTTACTGGACAAATATTTTAAATCTACTGTCATAAATATGCTAGAAGACCAAAAGAAAGCCATAGATAAGAAATTAAAAGGAAATAGAAAAACAAAATAAAAGCAAAATTATGATATTAATAATGATATGACACTTATAAAAAGAAGCAAATAAAAATTCTGGATCTGGAAAATGCAATAACTGAAAGGAAAAATCCATGAGAGTTTCCATAGCAGATCTGAGCTTAGGAAAGAACCCGTGAATTTGAATGCAGAACAATTTGATATCCAGTCTGAGGAGAAAAACAAAACAAAACAAAACATGGTGTTTTCTAGAGTCAATATAAATTTAGATTTACCTTTCTTCCCCACATGTACTATATTCATTTCTGTGCTTCCTTACTTCCATCTAAGAGTATTTCTCTTCAACTAACCTCTGTAGAAATTCTTTTCACACAGATCAGGTTATGAATTGTCTAGTTTTGTTTGTCTGAAGTGCATTTATATTACCTTCCTTTTTGAGGAATATTTTATTGCATTTAAAATTATATGTAGACACATATTTTATGTTAACATTTTTGAAATGGTGTTTCATGTCTCGACCTTCATAATTTCTATCAAGACAGCTTGGGGCGCTTGGGTGGCTCAGTGGGTTAAAGCCTCTGCCTTCGGCTCAGGTCATGATCCCAGGGTCCTGGGATCGAGCCCCGCATCAGGCTCTCTGCTCAGCAGGGAGCCTGCTTCCTCCTCTCTCTCTGCCTGCTTCTCTGCCTACTTGTGATCTCTGTCTGTCAAATAAATAAATAAAATCTTTTAAAAAAAAAGACAGCTTATGCTTGTTCTTTAGACATCATGCAATTTCCTGTATCTCATGTAAAGTTGTCTCCATGACTGACTGTTAGCATTCCTACTTCCATGTACCTAGTTCTATGTTCCTTTGCATTTATTTTCCTTGGAATTTATAAATCCTTTCAAATCTGGGGTTTTGTCTTTAAATAGTTTTGGCAAATTATTTTCTCTTATCTCCCCAAATATTGCTTCCACCCCATAGTCCCTCTCTGTCTGGCACTCCAGTCATGCATATAGTAGTCATTTTCACTGTTTCTCATGTGTCATTTATCATCTCTTCTGTATTTTCATTATTTTTTTCTCTCCATTTTTTAATTTGTTTATTTTTATGATTATTTTGTAGTTTCTCAGTCTTCTCTTTAGCTATTTTTTTTAAATTTGCTGTTACATTTGTATATTGGCTTCTTAATTTCATACGTTGTACTTTTCATCTCTGTAATTTGTGAATTACAAGTTTGTGAATTCCAAGTCACTGTAGAAATTCTCTTACCTGCCACCCCATTTTGTTGAACATATTAATTTCAGTTATTCGCAAGCCTGCTTCTGACAATTTTGGTAACTGAGGTTTTGTGTGTGCCTATTTTTATGATCTTTTCCTCCCTCCTTTAAAAAAAATTTAGTGTAGAGTCCCATTATACCTAGTAATTTTAACTGAATGCTACACAGTATGTGTGATAAATTGCACAAGTAACTCAAAGCTCTTGCTGATACTATATTCCCTCCACAAACAATCTATTTTGAGTAACTGGCCTCAGTTCAGTCTTGTGTGAGCTTGTTTGAATGTGGGTTTCAGAGTTTTCTAAGAGCTGGCTCATATCTTTACTCTTAACTACTGGAGTTCGCCCTTAATCCTCCTTCTGGAAGTTGGGGTGTTTACCTGGACACTTCTCTTAGACAGATTTAGAACTTCTGTTTTTTTCCTCAGTCCAGTGAGGCTTCTAAAATCTCTATCACCTCCCTACCCTCTAATCTATTGCTTTCCTCTTGTTTCTCAAGCCCTCTGCCTGAAGATGAGCAAATGATTTGAAAGCAGGAATGGTGAGATGGCTGTGCACATCTGGACTCATTTTCTTTTACTCTGGTATCTCATTCTATCCTCAACAGACTGACTTGGAGTCTGGGTGCTAGTTTAATTTCACAGCTTCACAAGACTATTCATGGTTCACATTAGTTTACCAGTCGGTAGTCACTGATTTCTGTTGGGCTTCAGAGCCTCCCAGCCCCATGCCACCACTGTCAAACGCCTCGATGGGAATCCCCTGGAATGTTGGACCCATCTCAATGTATTTTCCTTCTTTCTCAGATCTTGGCCTTCTAAATCCTGGCTGGCTTAGTAGTCCTCTAATATCTTCAAAGAGACTTGGTTTTGTATTTTATTTACATTTTGTAGTTGTCCTTATTACAAGCACTCTGCTCTTACTGCAGAAGAAAAGTCCAAAGGTTACTTACAGACTCAAGATTTTACGATCAATTCTTTGATAGTAGTTAGATTTCCCCAAGTGTTCTGTGAAAAGTCAGCTTCCTGCTTTACTTTAATGCCCAGAAAAGACAAAAACATTTTTCTCTCTGTGTGTTTGTTCCATGTAATTTTATCCCTGCCCATTTACCCAAGTAATTATTGTTGTGCCTTCCATTATCTGTTAGTCTCTGATGATACAAAGGGCTGTAGTTCATACTTTCTTATAGGAAGAGTCATTGCTAATGTGGTGTCCGGACTGAAAACCACTCTTTCTGAAGAAACATGGATGTTATTATAACACTAAATCTTCCTTCATGGCCATAAAAGCTTAACAGTGCTACTGTTTAATCATTGCACTTCTAGTAACATTAAAATTACACTCTATACTCCCTAACCCTAAGCTTGTCTAACTTACTGACAGAAATGGAGTCTCTGGAACTCCAAGCAGATCCCTTCTCTGAGGCCAAATACACACATCCCAGCCTCTAGGACTTTTAGACCCTATATCTATCACTGGGTACTACCTTCAGGTATAGAGAACCGTATGTCAAGTTTATGTCACCACCATGGAAGCTGATACAGGGAAATAAAGGCCTTGTCCTATGAAGAGTTGTGTCAGCTTGAGAGCTTCCCATGGCATGGCTGTGGCCTTAGTTGAGACCACATTATAGGACAGCTTAATTCTGACTTCTCACTTTATTTGAGGTTTGTCTTTGGTTAACCCGCCCCAAAAAATCTTTGGCATGGCACTCCCATCTATTTTCAGGGAAGTTATTCTAGGGCCTTGACTTAACCTTTGTTATAGTCTGTGGCTACTGCACTTCCTGGTCCCCACAGTGGCTTGGTGTCTCTTCCTATAATGTCAACCATAGAGAGATGACATCCAATTGCTTCAATGTGGCCTGACTGCTCAGGGGCAATTTGGGTCAAAGAAGGAAAAAAAAAGTTAGTAAGGAAATCATGGCATGCCCACGTAAGCTAATTTTTAATCAGCTCAGCTCTGGAGTTTATAAGATAAACACAGTAGACTGAACAACAGGGATTAATTGAAGCTAAATGTCTATTTACCAGCTTTGATAATGAGCCTATTATAAAAACAGGCACACAAGAGTATGTGGACTGAGCAGACAGACTGTTCAGAATAGACTGGTAGAAGTTTCCATCTTGCTCTCTCTAATGATTTCTGGGCTCAAAAGAGCACTAATTATAATTGATTTGATTTACTCTTACCTTCTGGAAATCACGAGGTTAAGGCATGCCACTGGAGGAAAATATAGAGCAAGATTTCACTGCAGAGAAAACTTAAAAGTAAAAGGTAACCAAAATACTAATAATTAACCAGTTGACTGAAAATAGCTGCAACTTTCAGGTATTTGGTATCTTGCAACTCTGACAAAGAGCAATTGGTTTTCATTGATTCTATGCAAGCAACTTGAACAGAAGGAAAGTTAAATTCATTGCAAACTTTGTTGGAAATCTCTGGACATATTGATTAATGGTTGATTTGGGAAGAAGTCAATATCTCTATAGGTACAGGATTTACCTTTAATCAGCTTGTAAAATGTTCTTTTGAGTTAAATGCCAAGTGACCTATATTACACAACCTGCTTCAGTTTCCTTCAGTATTTCTTAAAAAAAATAAAAAGGAACTTGCATTCAGTACAAACACTTCTAAATCTATATTCTGATACAAATTTAAATTATATTACCTCAGAGCTTGACATATTCAATCTGTTTCAGAGAGCTACATTATAAAATGTTCAGTGTTATTTATAACTGATCAGGAAAACTAGTATATTTGTAAATAAACTCTTCATAAGACTAAAGTTCAAAGTGGGAATAATTGATTTTGAAGGTAGTGAAGATAAGCAGTTTAAGAAGACTTTACCACAGAGACCTGTGGAAGTCAGGGAGGCTTATCTGGATAGTTTTCATCTCTCACTAGAACAAAGGCCCATGAAGATAAAGACTTTTTTGTCTGTCACTTAACACTAGTGCTTTGTACATATAAGGTTTCAATACATGATTGGATTAATAAAAGAGAGATTGGATTAAATCTACATGACTACTTCTCTCTAGCAGTGAAAGAGAAAAAAATGCATTCTATCTACTTAAAACAGTGCAAAAAAATTTCATATGAAGTGCATAAAGCTATTATATGTTCAATATCCTATCCATGGCAATGAAAACCATAACAGGAAAAATGTTATAGGATTTCTACGGCTGGTAAAGCCAACCGTAGTAATCACAGTGAAAGATTATTTGGGAACATATTCTGATAACACTGGTTTAAGATGGCAGAATAAAGATATCTTCTTAGAAATGCACTTGGAAGCAAGAAAAAGAACAATTAAAGATCATTACAATTAAAATAGGAAATACCTAAAATGCTAAGCATAACAGGTGAAGGAAGCATGCCAAATACTATAAATATTGACCCAGGATGATACAGACTATCTAATGAAAATATTGGTCTCTTCTCGTCTATAAAAGGATTAGAACTCTGGGAGTGCATGGCTGGCTCAGTTGGCAGAGCATGTGACTCTTGATCTTCCTGCTGTGAGTTCAAGCCACACATTGGGTGCAGAGATTATTAAAAAAAAAAAAAAAAAAAAAAAGACTATGAGTCTGAAAAATGTATTTTATACCCCAGGGAATGAAATAATAATTCCTCTTTGAATGGAAACAGCAAAAACAAAAGATTAAATCTCTCAACAATTTCACAGAGCATCCCTGAACTCACATTATAGAATGGCAAATTACATGGAGCTAGACAAGATGGTATCAGATATTTAGGGGGAATAATCACTGTTCACATGGATGGAGGAAAAATTGTGGATGGTAAAAAAGTATGCAGCTATTGGATCTTTGTCAAGCAATAGAAGTGTAGATTAAATTACACACACACACACTCACACATCAAACACAAACACACACACAACCCCTTTACTCAGCACTTTATAATTATTCTGCAGAAGTCAAGCATGAGGGCAAATGAGCTTTTAATGGACAAGCAAGTGTCTCTCAAATTGCTGAATTTATATAACAAATTTTCTAGTATCTTTGTAAGACCGTATATTTTCAAAAAGTTAGTCTGTTAAGATTTATTTTTCTTAGTTTGTCTCCACTGCCTCCTTCCTCCACTATCATTAAGATATGAGTGAGAATTTAAAAGAAAATATTAGCATACCAATTAAAAATATTCAAAGAGAACAAAAAGGGAAAGAAAACACCACCTGGACAATTAATAAATATACCCCAGACCTATTACACAATCTACATAATGAAAATTATGATTGCTATTTCTCTATGAAATCAAATAAATATTATATGGCCTCTATAAAGAAAGAACTCAAGAAAAGATATGAGATCTTTGATAAAAAAATATAAAACAGCAAGATAATACACACAGTGCATTGTGAATATATAGTTATTAAGATTCCAGGAAGATGCTGGGAATGCAAGACAATTTTCTAATTTCCCTGATTCCTCTAATACACACACACAGAGAGAAACCAAAGAAAGCTAAGTAAAAACACAAAGACAACATACACAATAAAATATGATGAAAGGTATCCTAAAGATCCCAAAAGAAGAGCAAGAAAAAAAAAAAAAAAACCTATAAGACCCATACTTAGAAAGACAACAGAGCTTATCATGACCATGAGAACAGGCAAACACCAAAAGTGACAAGCATTTGCTGCCAAGTATGACAACCAGACTAAAAGGAGCAGCCCAAACTTAGAAGAAGCCTGAACTGTCAATTCAGATTCCTGCCAGAGAACCTTTATACTAGAGCAATATAGGTTTTATGGAATCTTCAAAATTACAAACTAAACACATGTCAGGATAGATCCCCCTATGAGGAAAACTGCTGGGGATAGAGCTAATATTAAATAATAGAAACAAATTAAAAAAAAAAGAAGAAGATTCAAATATAATTAAGAATGGAAACAGAGAAGGTGTGACTCAGATAGCATGAAACTATATTCTTTCTCTTTATGAAACAATAGAATCAGGATTTCCAGAGAAATAAAGCTATAAAAGTTATCCTGATGCATTTCTCTCTTCAAGATATAGGACATTTTAATAGAATGAAAACACCCTCAGAAAAATGAAACTGCAAAGAGAACAAAGAGAAATTAAGAGAGAGATAGGCAACATAAATTACAATCAGAAAATACTAAAAAGTTAGGCAATTAAGTGAAAGGCTGATTTAAAAAGGGAGGTGACAGAATTTTGGAAAGTGACAGAGAAATACATCATTTCAGAAATAAGTAACAAAAGGAATACAAGAACAAGATAAAACAGAAAATTATTTTGTGATAGATGAAATTATTTATTTTTTTAAAAAGAAGTGAAGTGGAAACAAAAAGAATTCAATACAAAATGAGAGATATTGAAAAGAGGTCAGTGAAATCCAATGTGCATGGATCTGGTGTTCCCAAAGAAGAAAACAGAAGCAATGAATAAAACAAATACAAAAAATAGAATTGAAGAAAACTTTTCTGATTTAAAAAAAAATATCACTTGAATCTATATAGTAGAACAGCATGCCATATACCTGTAGAAATCTGCCCAAAAAAACAAACACTAACATAGTTAAGTAAAATTACTATAACCAAAAGAAAGCATCTTTTGGCAAATGACCATATAACTTGTAAGAGAAAGAAACTTGTGTGGCAATCAGATTTTTTGATAGGAGCATTTTATATCACAGAATATCTAAGATGGTCAAGGAAATAAAATATAAGCAAGTGTATTGATATCCAGTCAAATTGTTAAAGCACAAAAGTCACAGGCACAGTTTTATTTCTATATAAGAATACAGGGAATACTGCTTTCATGGTTCTTTCTTGAAGAATCTAAAGAATGAGCTTGAGACAAGTTAAGTGACTAAAATTACATCATAAATTAAACATAAAATACATATTTCCCCATGGATGTAACTTATGATACAAGAAATACAATAGAGGACATACTGACAATATACTTTGTCAATGAGGATTTAATTTAACTATCAAAAATAAGTGGGAGTGATTGACCAGAGTAATGGAATGATGACCTCAGTGAAGTGCTTTCCCAGAAAAAAACAATGAAAAAAAGTTAGAAAAACAAAATTTACCATTAGCCACTTCGGAACTCTAGAAATTAACCAAAGCCACAGAAAGTTGAAAATTATTTATCTAGGAGAAACTACTAAACCCTGATAACACAGCAGGATATGTAACCTTTTAAGTTGGGACTATACTCACATCCCTTCATCCTGGTATTCTTGCAGCCAACCAAGATGACTGACTTTCTAAATTCCATAAAAGCACCATCTTCAGAACTCAAAGAGCATGTTTTCCGAACTTCCAGCCTCCAGGAAAATCTCTGTTCCCAGGTGGTGTGGCTATTCAATTCAACTCAAGTCTCAGATCATACGAGGAAAAAAGCCCTACCATTTGGTTATTACCAAAGTCATAACAATCTTTTGACAGTATTGCAGCTGCCTAAGATTATGATTTGATTTGCTTGTGGCAAAAAGAGAGCCTAGCCAGGCATATACAAGGAAATGGTAGAGAACAAAATAACCATAGGGAACTTGAAAAGCTCTGATATATTCCTAGAAATCAAGATCTGTGCACATGCACAAGACTCTGCACATGCCCAAGAAAAACTTGGTGAAAGACCCCACTCTCTTTTGCCTGAACTTGAAACCTTGCACATGAAAGAAATGAAAGCCAAGTCTATCTTGTAAACTGCCTAAAGTTTGAAGGTGTGCTTTCTTACAAAGATCCCCTAAGCAAAGGGAGGAAGACAGATAGGCAGAACATTTAAGGAAATAAAAAGAATTATAAGGGAATACCATAAACAACTGTATACCAACAAGTTAAATAACATGAACGAATTCCTAGAAAGAAAAAAGCTAGTGAAACTGACTCAAGAAGAAATAATGAGTACTCTAATTTTCTACTCTATAATGAGTAGAAAGATTGAATTAGTAATTTAAAAACCTCCTATAGGAAAAAGCACAGACCCATATGGTGAATGAGCCATTTTAAATGAATTTTACCAACATTTAAACAATCAATACAAATAATTCACTAACTCTTCATAAAGTAAAAGAAACAGGGAGTCCTTTCTAATTTATTCTATAAGGTCAGTATTATTCTAATACCAAAGTCAGATAAAGACATTATAGAACAACAGTAGTATATAGTCTTTTATTAATATATAGGTTCAAAACTACTCAACAAAATATTAGCAAAATGAACCCAGCAATATAAAAGAGAATTTTAAGATCATTTCATGATGACCATTTCATGATCATTCATTACATGATGACCATCTGGGATTTATCTCAAGAATTAAAAGTCGAGGAAACAAGATGGCGGGGAAGTAGGAGGAGGCACCTTTTCAACCTGTACCCTAAAGTGAGCTGATTACCTACCAAAGAACTCCGATCACCCATGAAATCAGCCTGAGATCAGAATTATACATGTCTGGATCTCTACGGGGGCCAGAAGATGCCAGTGGGCAGGTAAAGTGGAGTGGGAACGTCGGACTGATATCGGAAGATAAACAAAAGGGGGAGGGAGCCACCAGAGGCGACCAATTGGAAAACAATACTCCAATACGAGAGTGCCCTGCATCTGGGGACCAGCATTAACTTGGAGTCTTGTTGAAAGCACTCAAAAGAGCAAAGGATCGCGCGGGGAAATTGTGGGAATTGGGGCGGCTAGGGACAGGGGCTTAAGTCCCCAGACCCAGGACAGCCTCCCCTGGCGCTGAGCCAGAGAGAGTGTGGCAGAGAAACCTGGTCTTTGTCCCTGAGCCGCCAGTGCGCCCGAGAACGGGCGGAGTCCGGCTCCCGTGAGGGGATGGGAGCCACACCAGACGGCAGAACGAGCACCTTACTGGAGATGCGCGCGTGCCTCAACCTCCCCTGAGAGAGGTGCATGAATGCCCAGCCTGGTGTTCTCGGACCCACGCGGCGATAGAGCCGATAGAGCCGATAGAGCTGGAGGTGCCACGCCCCAAACCCTCCCCTGGGAGAGGTGCGCGCAAGCCCGGCGCTCTTAGCCCCAGCCAGCGGGAAAATCTCAGTGTGCGATCGCTGCTTGGAACCTCTCTGGCGGTCTGGAGCTGCTCAGACAGCCACAGCTGCCTTGGTTTTGCGTACAAGCAGGAGATCCTGCGTCCCCAGGGACCGGGACTGAGAACCTGCTCTGCCAGTGGCCCAGCGGCTGCAGCACCTGCAGGGGAGCAGACTGAGGCTTCTCTCTGAGAGGGAGGTCGGGGTGCAGTTTTCTTTCCTCTAAACCTCCAAAAACCATCAAAAGCTGTCAAGGCAAGAGAAAAGAAAAGAAAAGAAAAAAAGGCAAACATAAAAACCTCCAGAGAAAAAAACCCTGAAAAAACTGTTTTTCTCAGAGCCCACCCCCTTGAGGGGGTCGGGAGGACTTAACTCAGGGAACATCATTGACTGAAAACCCACATGGCAGCCCCCTCCCCCAGAAAACAAATCAGGAAAGAAAAAAAAAAAGACTACAAGAGAACAACCACCACTACTTCATAGATACAACTTTTATTTTTAATTCTTTCCCACTATTCTGGTTCATTTTTTTTTCTTTTTTTATATAGATAATTTTTTAACCTATTTACCATCACAGTGAGATGTCCAGTACATCAAATTCCATGATAAACTTCTAACCTGAATTTTTTGATACATACACATGTGTTTTTCTTTTGATTTTCTATTTTCTTAATTTTTAAAAAAATTTTTAATTTAGTTTAGTCCAGTTTATTCCTTTTTTTATTTTTATTTTCTAATATTCATATAGAGTTAAACTTCAAGGTAACCCCCTTTCTCCAAGCAATGCTACCCCTATAGGTGAACCAATTTTTAATCCCCCTTTTTCTTAGGAAAGTTGAGTCCTTTAACAAAGATATCAAGATACATCCAGGAAGAATCAAAATAACCTTCCTCGCCCACACCGAGAATCTATAACCATGCTCCCATCTTTTTCTTCTGCCAGTGTCTCTGTGTATTTATGTTTGTCCTGATAGTATATAAATCTTATACTTGGGGTTCTTCTTGACAAGGCTCCTCCTTTTTTTTGCTTATATATATATATATTTTCTCTCGTCATATACTTTTATCAGTCTTTTTGTTTGTCTGTTTTTGTTTGTATATGTCATAAATCTTACCCTGGGGCCCATTTGGGCTGAACCTTCTCTTTTATCTTCCCTTTTTTTCCTGTCTCTCACTCTCCCTCTTTTTTCTTTTTCTTTTCTTTTTTCTCTCGTTTGGGTGGGGAATCCTGAGTGCTCAGAAGCGTTCCAGGGTGCACCTTGACTGCACCACGGTCGATACATCCAGCTACATCTGTCCAGTCATCTCTCACCAAAATGACTAGGAGGAGGAATCCCCAACAGAAGAAAAATACAGAGGATGGGCCTTCTGCAACAGAGCTAACAGCTATCAACATAGGCAATATGTCAGAAAGAGAATTCAGGCTAACAACTATCCAGGCAATAGCTAGGTTGGAGAAAGCCATGGATGACCAAACGGAATTGATTAGGGCAGAATTGAAAGCGACCAGGGAGGATGTTCATAATGTTAGGGCAGAGCTGAAGGCCACCAGGGATGAGGTTCACAACGCTCTCAATGAGTTCCAATCTAATCTAAATTCTCTAAAAGCTAGGGTAACTGAGACAGAAGATAGAATTAGTGATCTGGAGGACAAACAGATAGAGAGAAAGGATCAGGAGGAAGCCTGGAACAAACAGCTTAGAAGCCACGAAAACAGAATCAGGGAAATAAATGATGCCATGAAACGTTCCAACGTCAGAATTATTGGAATCCCTGAAGGGGAGGAGAAAGAAAGACGTCTAGAAGATATAGTGGAACAAGTTTTTCATGAAAATTTTCCCAATCTTGCGAATGGAACAAGTGTTCATGTACTAGAAGTAGAAAGGTCCCCCTCCCAAGATTATAAATTCAAAAAAAACATCCAGGCACCTCATAGTAAAATTGAGGAATCATAATTGTAGATACAATCTCTTGAAAGCCGCTAGGACAAAGAAGCTCCTTACATACAGAGGAAAGCCCATCAGAATAACGTCAGACCTGTCCACAGAGACCTGGCAAGCCAGAAAGGGCTGGCAAGATATATTCAGGGCACTAAATGAGAAGAACATGCAGCCAAGAATACTTTATCCAGCAAGACTGACATTCAAAATGGATGGAGAGATAAAGAGTTTCCAAGACCGGCGAGGCTTAAAAGACTATGCAACCACCAAGCCGACACTGCAGGAAATATTAAGGGGGGTTCTATAAAAGAGGAAAAATCCTAAGAATAGCATTGAACAGAAATATAGAGACAATCAACAGAAAGAAAGACTTCAAAGATAACACAATGTCAATAAAAACATATCTCTCAATAATCACTCTCAATGTGAATGGCCTAAATGCACCCATAAAACGACACAGGGTTGCAGACTGGATAAAACGACAGGACCCATCCATATGTTGTCTACAAGAGACCCATTTTGAACCTAAAGATACACCCAGACTGAAAGTGAAGGGATGGAGAAGCATCTTTCACGCCAATGGGCCTCAAAAGAAGGCCGGGGTAGCGATTCTCATATCAGATAAATTAGATTTTAAACTAAAGATGGTAGTCAGAGATACAGAAGGACACTACATCATTCTTAAAGGGACTATCCACCAAGATGATCTAACAATTGTAAATATCTATGCCCCCAATATGGGAGCAGCCAATTACATAAGAAAACTATTAACCAAGATAAAGAGTCATATTGATATGAATACATTAATAGTAGGAGATCTTAACACGCCTCTCTCAGAAATAGACAGATCATCAAAGCAGAAAATCAATGAAGAAATAAGAGCATTGAATGACACATTGGACCAGATGGACCTCATAGATATATACAGAACATTCCACCCTAAAACAACAGAATACTCATTCTTCTCAAGTGCACATGGAACCTTCTCCAGAATAGACCACATACTGGGTCACAAATCAGGGCTCAACCGATACCAAAAGACTGAGATTATTCCCTGCATATTCTCAGATCACAATGCTTTGAAACTGGAGCTCAATCACAAGGAAAAGTTCAGAAGGAACTCAAATTCCTGGAAGCTAAAGACCACCTTGCTTAAGAATGCTTGGATCAACCAGGAGATCAAAGAAGAACTTAAACAATTTATGGAAACCAATGAGAACGAAGACACTTCACTCCAAAACCTATGGGATACAGCAAAGGCGGTCCTAAGGGGGAAATTCATAGCCATCCAAGCCTCCCTCAAAAAAATTGAAAAATCCGGAATACACCAGCTGTCTCTACACCTTAAAGAACTAGAGAATCAACAACAAATCAAACCAACTCCACACATAAGAAGGGAAATAATCAAGATTAGACCAGAGATCAACGAGGTAGAAACCAGAGATACAGTAGAACGTATCAACGAAACTAGAAGCTGGTTTTTTGAAAGAATCAATAAGATTGATAAACCATTGGCCACACTAATCCAAAAGAAAAGAGAGAAAGCCCAAATTAATAAAATGATGAATGAAAAGGGAGAGATCACAACTAACACCAAGGAAGTAGAAACAATCATCAGAAGCTATTATCAACAGTTATATACCAATAAGCTAAGCAACCTAGATGAAATGGATGCATTCCTGGAAAACTATAAACTCCCAAAATTGAACCAGGAAGAAATTGACAACCTGAATAGACCGATATCTAGTAACGAGATTGAAGCAGTGATCAAAAACCTCCCAAAAAACAAGAGCCCAGGACCCGACGGATTCCCTGGGGAATTCTATCAAACTTTCAAAGAAGAAATAACACCTATTCTCCTGAAGCTGTTTCAAAAAATTGAAGCAGAAGGAAAACTTCCAGACTCTTTTTATGAAGCCAGCATTACCCTGATCCCCAAACCAGGCAAAGACCCTACCAAAAAGGAGAATTTCAGACCGATATCACTGATGAATATGGATGCTAAGATTCTCAACAAGATCCTAGCAAACAGGATCCAACAGCACATTAAAAAGATTATCCACCATGACCAGGTGGGATTCGTCCCTGGGTTACAAGGATGGTTCAACATTCGCAAATCAATCAATGTGATAGAACAAATCAATAAGAGAAGAGAGAAGAACCACATGATCCTCTCAATTGATGCAGAAAAAGCTTTTGACAAAATCCAGCATCCGTTCCTGATTAAAACGCTTCAAAGTATAGGGATAGAGGGAACATTCCAGAACTTCATAAAATCTATCTATGAAAAACCCACAGCAAATATCATCCTCAATGGGAAAAAGCTTGCAGCCTTCCCATTGAGATCAGGAACACGACAAGGATGCCCACTCTTACCACTCTTGTTCAACATAGTATTAGAAGTCCTAGCAACAGCAATCAGACAACAAAGAGAAATAAAAGGTATCCAAATTGGCAAGGAAGAAGTCAAACTCTCTCTCTTCTCAGATGACATGATTCTTTATATGGAAAACCCGAAAGACTCCACCCCCAAACTACTAGAACTCATACAGCAATTCAGTAATGTGGCAGGATACAAAGTCAATGTCCAGAAATCAGTGGCTTTCTTATACACTAACAATGAAAATACAGAAAGGCAAATTAGAGAATCGATTCCATTTACTATAGCACCAAAAACCATAAGATACCTCGGAATAAACCTAACCAAAGAGGTTAAAGATCTGTACTCGAGGAACTACAGAACACTCCTAAAAGAAATTGAAGAAGACACAAAAAGATGGAAGACCATTCCATGCTCTTGGATTGGAAGAATAAACATCGTTAAAATGTCTATACTGCCCAGAGCAATCTATACTTTTAATGCCATTCCGATCAAAATTCCACCAGTATTTTTCAAAGAGCTGGAGCAAATAATCCTAAAATTTGTATGGAATCAGAAGAGACCCCGAATTGCTAAGGAAATGTTGAAAAACAAAAATAAAACTGGTGGCATCACGTTACCTGATTTCAAGCTTTACTACAAAGCTGTGATCACCAAGACAGCATGGTACTGGCATAAAAACAGACACATGGACCAGTGGAACAGAGTAGAGAGCCCAGATATGGACCCTCAACTCTATGGTCAAATAATCTTCGACAAAACAGGAAAAAATATCCAGTGGAAAAAAGACAGTCTCTTCAATAAATGGTGCTGGGAAAACTGGACAGCTATATGTAGAAGAATGAAACTTGACCATTCTCTTACACCGTACACAAAGATAAACTTGAAATGGATAAAAGACCTCAACGTGAGACAGGAATCCATCAGAATCCTCGAGGAGAATATAGGGAGTAACCTCTTTGATATCAGCCACAGCAACTTCTTTCAAGATATGTCTCCAAAGGCAAAGGAAACAAAGGCAAAGATGAACTTTTGGGACCTCATCAAGATCAAAAGCTTCTGCATAGCAAAAGAAACAGTCATCAAAACAAAGAGGCAACCCACGGAATGGGAGAAGATATTTGCAAATGACAGTACAGATAAAAGGTTGATATCCAGGATCTATAAAGAACTCCTCAAACTCAACACACACAAAACAGATAATCATATTAAAAAATGGGCAGAAGATATGAACAGACACTTCTCCAATGAAGACATACAAATGGCTACCAGACACATGAAAAAATGTTCATCATCACTAGCCATCAGGGAGATTCAAATCAAAACCACATTGAGATACCACCTTACACCAGTTAGAATGGCCAAAATTAGCAAGGCAGGAAATAATGTGTGTTGGAGAGGATGTGGAGAAAGGGGAACCCTCTTCCACTGTTGGTGGGAATGCAAACTGATGCAGCCACTTTGGAGAATAGTGTGGAGATTCCTCAGGAAATTAAAAATAGAGCTTCCCTATGACCCTGCAATTGCACTGCTGGGTATTTACCCCAAAGATACAGATGTAGTGAAAAGAAGGGCCATCTGTACCGCAATGTTTATAGCAGCAATGGCCACGGTCGCCAAACTGTGGAAAGAACCAAGATGCCCTTCAACGGATGAATGGATAAGGAAGATGTGGTCCATATACACTATGGAGTATTATGCCTCCATCAGAAAGGACGAATACCCAACTTTTGTAGCAACATGGACAGGACTGGAAGAGATTATGCTGAGTGAAATAAGTCAAACAGAGAAAGTCAAGTATCATATGGTTTCACTTATTGGTGGAGCATAACAAATAATATAGAGGACAAGGGTAGATGGAGAAGAGAAGGGAGTTGAGGGAAATTTGAAGGGGGGGTGAACCATGAGAGACTATGGACTCTGAAAAACAACCTGAGGGTTTTGAAGGGACAGGGGGTGGGAGGTTGGGGGAACCAGGTGGTGGGTATTAGGGAGGACACGTATTGCATGGAGCACTGGGTGTGGTGAAAAAACAATGAATACTCTTACGCTGAAAATAAATTAAAAAAATAAATAAATAAATAAATAAAATCTTAAAAAAAAAGAATTCAAAGTTGAATTAGTATCCCAAAAAAATGAATGCAATATACCATATTAATAAAGGACAAACACCCAATGATTATCTCAATTGACACCAAAAAAGGCATTTGAAAAAATATGAAACATTTTACTGAAAAACACATGCAAGAAAACTAGTGACAGAAGGAATCTTCCTTAATCTGATACACAACATCTAGAAAAATTCACAGCTAACATAATATTTAAGGGAGAAAAACAGAATACTTTCCCACTAAGATCATGAAAAGAGAAGGAATTTTGCCACTTCTATTTAATGATGAACTGATGGCTCTAGCCTAGACACTTAAGCAAGAAAAAAAAATTAAAAATCCAAGTTGGAAAAGAAATAAAACTATATTTCTTTACAGATGTCATAATCCTATATCTAAAAATTCCTAAGACAGCCACTAAGACACTATTGGAACAAGTAAAGGAGTCCAGTATGTTGAAGAATATAATATCGATACATATAAATCAATTAAGGAACATATGTGGCACAGTCACTTAATTGTCCGACTCCTGGTTCCAGATCAGGTCATGATCTCAGCATTGTGAGATTGAGCCCTGTGTAGGGCTCTGTGGTCAAGTGAGGAGTCTGCTTAAAAGTCTCTCTCCATCTCCCCTCCCACTCATGCTTGCTCTCTTTCTCTCATTCCCTCAAATAAATAAATAAATAAATCTTTTAAAAAGATCAATTTTACGTTTTTTAAAGATTTTATTTATTTGACAGAGGGAGAGAGCGATCACAAGTAGGCAGAGAGGCAGGCAGAGAGAGAAGAGGAACCAGGCTCCCCGCTGAGCAGAGAGCCCAATGCAGGGCTCTATCCCAGGACCTGGAGATCAGGACCTGAGCTGAAGGCAGAGGCCTAACCCACTGAGCCATCCAGGTGCTCCCACTTATACATTTATATATTACCAATGAACACTATGAAAGTGAAATGAATAAACCTATTAAATTTGTAATAACATTGAAAACAATAAAATACTCTAGGGATAATTTTTTTTTAAAGTCTAAGACTTATACATTGAATATCACAAAACATTGTTGAAAGAAATTTAAAAGATTTAAATAAAGAGAATGACTTCTCATGTTCATAGAGCAGAAAACAATAATATTGTTAAGAAGGCAATATTCCCCAGATTTATCTATAGATTCAATGCAATTTCTATAAAAAGCCTAATCAGTCATTTTGCAGAAATTATCAAAGCTGATCCTAAAATTTATATGGAAATGGGAGAAATTAAGTCAGCCAAAAACAATCTTGAAGTAACAGATTTGGAGGATTCACATTGCCTGGTATAAAGCTATACTATGGAATGCTTTTCCGTCTTTTTGTGTCTTCTTCAATTTCTTTCATAAGTATTCTGTAATTCCTTGAGTACAGATTAAAAAGCATTCAATGCTCATGCATCAAAAGAATAAACATTGTTAAAATGTCTATACTGCCTAGAGCAATCTATACTTTTAATGCCATTCCGATCAAAATTCCACCAGTATTTTTCAAAGAGCTGGAGCAAATAATCCTAAAATTTGTATGGAATCAGAAGAGACCCCGAATTGCTAAGGAAATGTTGAAAAAGAAAAACAAAACTGGCGGCATCACGTTCCCTGATTTCAAGCTTTACTACAAAGCTATGATCACCAAGACAGCATGGTACTGGCATAAAAACAGACACATGGACCAGTGGAACAGAGTAGAGAGCCCATATATAGACCCTCAACTCTATGGTCAAATAATCTTCGACAAAACAGGAAAAATTATACAGTGGAATAAAGATAGTCTCTTCAATAAATGGTGCTGGGAAAATTGGACAGCTATATGTAGAAGAATGAAACTCAACCATTCTCTTACACTGTACACAAAGATAAACTTGAAAAGGATAAAAGACCTCAATGTGAGACAGGAATCCATCAGAATCCTAGAGGAGAACATAGGCAGTAACCTCTTTGATATCAGCCACAGCAACTTCTTTCAAGATATGTCTCCAAAGGCAAAGGAAACAAAAGTGAAAATGAACTTTTGGGACTTCATCAAGACCAAAAGCTCTACACAGCAAAGGAAACAGTCAACAAAACAAAGAGGCAACCCACAGAATGGGAGAAGATATTTGCAAATGACACTACAGACAAAGGGTTGATATCCAAAATCTATAAAGAACTCCTCAAATTCAATGCACAAAAAACAGATAATCATGCCAAAAAATGGGCAGAAGACATGAACAGACACTTCTCTAATGAAGACATACAAATGGCTAACAGACACATGAAAAATGTTCATCATCATTAGCCATCAAGGAAATTCAAATCAAAACCACATTGAGACACCACCTTGCACCAGTTAGAATGGCCAAAATTAACAAGACAGGAAACGATAAGTGTTGGAAAGGATTTGGAGAAAGGGGAGCTCTCTTACACTGTTGGTGGGAATGCAAGTTGGTGTAGCCACTTTGGAGAACAGTGTGGAGATTCCTTAAGAAATTTAAAAAAAGAGCTACCCTATGACCCTGCAATTGCACTACTGGGAATTTACCCCAAAGATACAGATGCAATGAAAAGTACATACCCTGATGTTCATAGCAGCAATGGTCACAATCGCCAAACTGTGGAAAGAGCCAAGATGCCTTTCAATAGACAAATGGATAAAGAAGATATGGTTCATAGATACAACAGAATATTATGCCTCCATCAGAAAGGATGAATACCCAACTTTTTATCAACATGGACAGGACTGGAGGAGATTTTGCTGAGTGAAATAAGTCAAGCAGAGAGTGTTAATTATCATATGGTTTCACTTACTTGTGGAACATAAGGAATAACATGGAGGATATTAGGAGAAGGAAAAGAAAAATGAATTGGAGAAAATTGGACAGGGAAACAAAGCATGAGAGACTGTGGACTCTGAGAAACAAACTGAGGTTTTTGGAAGGTAGGATGGTGGGGGGTTAGGTAAGCCTGGTGGTGGGTATTAAGGAGGGCACTTATTGCATGGAGCATGGGGTGTAGTGCATAAACAATGAATCCTGGAACACTGAAAAAATTAAATTAAATAAATAAATACTATAGTATGGTACTTGCATAAGGACAAATATATAGATCAATGAAATACAATTAAGAGTCCATAAATAAACCCCCTCATTCATGGTCAATTGACTTTTTGCACACATGTCAAGACAATTCAATGTGGGCATTGTAGCCTTTTCAACAAATGGTGATTGGACAACTGAACATCCACATCAAAAGAATGAAAGTTGGCCCCTCAACCACACATAAGTAATTGATTAAAAATGAGTCACAGACTTAAATGTTAAAACTTTTTAAATTCCTAAAAGAAAACATAGGATTATCATAGCGTTGGGTTAGGCAATGACTTCTTAGATGTGACACTAAAAGTAAAAGTATCAAAAAACAAAAAGAGATAAATTGGACTTCATTAAAACTAAAAGTTTTTGTGACTCAAAGGACACTGTCAGAAAACTTAGAAAATGTCACATGAAATAAAAGGAAATATTTGCAAATCATATATGTATATGTATACAAAGTGACTTGTTTGTGTCTTTATTTTTTATAATTTTTAAAAGATTTTATTTATTTGACACAGTGATAGAGAGAGCACAAGTAGGCAGAGCAGAAGGCAGAGGGAGAAGGAGAAGCAGGCTCTCCACTGAGCAGGGAGCCCAATACGGTGCTCAATCCCAGGACTGACCTAAGCCAAAGGCAGATGCTTACTGACTGAGCAACCCAGGTGCCCCTCATTTTTGTCTTTGAAGAACTCTTACAGCTCAATAACAAAAAATAGACAACCCAATTAAATATAGGTAAAATCATTTCATTTGACATATCTCCAAAGATTATCATACGAATAAAGCCAATACACACTTGAAAATATGCTTGAAGTTATTAGCCATCAGGGAAGTTAAAATGAAAACCACAATGAGATACCATTTCACACCTACTTGGGTGACTTAAAAAAAAAAATACTGGAATTAAATATTCCTCTTCCCTTTACTAATATGAACTATATCTCAAAAATAATCAAATATTAATTAAAAGAAGTTTTTTGTTTATTAAAATATCCCATCAAATAAACAAAAAAGAAATTATAGAGTAGGGATATTGAGAATTAGAATCTCTAATTAATTAATGCATCTAGACAATGATTATCAATGGCTACCAATATCATAAAAAGAGAGAATACCAGACATTCCTAATGGAAAGACTGTGCAACTCTCTAAAAGTAGTTTTGTAAAAATAAAATTCAATGTAAATTTAGTAAATTCTTCAGATTTAAGCACAAACTAATAGGAAAGACAGGGTACAAAGGAATGTGATAAATGACACCAGATGTCACAGTTTCCAGATGAATTCTATCTATGCTTTATTTAATAGATCCCTTCAGTGCTTTCAGATATTTTCTAGAAATAAATACCAAAAATTCCTAAATAATATTTACAAAACCATCACACTATGGATATAAAAATGTGAAAAAATAGCACAGTGACATAGAATGATACATGACATAGACAAATACACTAACAAATGTCACTGTAAATGTCCTAAATAATGTATTAACAAGCAATCTTGAAGGACATTAATACAGGAATATATAGCCACCAAATGCTTTGCAAAATATATATCATAGGGGCCCCTGGGTGGCTCAGAGGGTTAAAGCCTCTGCCTTCGGCTCAGATCATGATCCCAGGGTCCTGGGATCGAGCCCCACATTGGGCTCTCTTCTTGGCGGGGAGCCTGCTTCCTCTTCTCTCTCTCTCTGCCTGCCTCTCTGCCTTCTTGTGATCTCTCTCTGTCGAAAAAATAAATAAAACATTAAAATATATATATATATATATATATATATATATATCATAGTAGCAGAAAAGGCATGCATACTTTTGTACCTGCTGACCAAAAGATATTCAATAAAATTAAATATCCATTCTGGATTTTAAAGTGAAAATAAGGATCTTAATAAAGTAAAAATGATAGAGCTAAAAGCTCTAACATTAGGCTTAGTGATGAATCACTAAAAGCACCCCTATTAAAATCAGGAATAAAATAAAATTGGACATTGTCCCCACTATCTGTATTATTCTGGAGGCCCTAGTCAGTGCAAGTAAGCAAGAGAAAGAAATATTAAGCATAAAACGGGAAAAGATTCAAAATTATTGTCATTTGGAAAAATAATAGAGCATATCTAGAAAACCCACAAGAGCTAGCTGAACACAATTAAGAACTAAAGAAGAAACCACTAAAGTGGTTGATTATAAAATCAAAATATAAAATTCAATAGCTCACCACTATAAAAAAATCAACCACTTAGAAAACATAATGAGAAAAATACTGTAGTTATAATAGCAACAAAGAATAAAAATATAAGCATTAAAGAGGAATATGCTAGTGTTCTATGAAGATAAATTATAAATGCTAGTGAGAGTTGTTAAAAAATGTTTTAATGAATGGAAAAACATTCTCTATTTTTGAGGGGGAAAGTCAATATTAAAAGACAATCAAGACTTTATAAATCTAGGGGCACCTGGGTGGCTCAGTGGGTTAAGGCCTCTGCCTTCAGCTCGGGTCGTGATCCCAGGGTCCTGGGATCGAGCCCCACGTCGGGCTCTCTGCTCAGCAGGGAGCCTGCTTCCTCCTCTCTCTCTGCCTGCCTCTCTGCCTATTTGTGATCTCTGTCTGTCAAATAAATAAATAAATAAAATCTTTAAAAAAAGACTTTATAAATCTATAAATAAATCTATATAAATCTATAAAGATGTCAAAACTATATAGATATGCAATGTATCTTTATATGATATTGACATTTCGGATGGGGAGAAGAGGTAGTAGAGTCAGACAAGTTAATCCAACAGTAGATATTGAAAAGTAAAGATAAAAGTGTACCCAGAATAATTCTGAAGATGATTATTACAAGGTGTTATAATTACAATCTAAATATTGGTACATGAACAGAAGACAGACATAAATGAAATGGAAAGAGTTCAAAAAAAAAGTTAAAACTTAGTATAAAAGGGACACCTGGGTGGCTCAGTTGGTTAAGCAGCTGCCTTCGGTTCACGTCATGATCCCAGCATCCTGGGATCAAGTCCCACATCGGACTCCTTGCCTGGCGGGGAGCCTGCATCTCCCTCTGCCTCTGCCTGTGCTCGCTCTCTCTCTCTCTCCCCACTCTCTGACAAATAAATAAATAAAATCTTAAAAAAAAACAGTATAAGATATAGTGTTTAGGTCAAAGCATTTGGGCAAAATGAATAACTCCATAAATGGTGTTTGGACAAATGGCTAACCTTTTGGAAATTAATAGGAGATGGGTCCCTACCTCATTCTTTATAGCAAAATTATTTTTATAGGAATCAGAATTTTTAAAAAGAAACTATAAAATATTAGAACAAACATGAAAGAATTTCAAAAATAATATCATCCAAATTAATCTATAAGGTAAGTCTAAAACAAATTAAAAATTCATCAAGATTTTCGAAGATGGAGAAGTAGCAGGCTGAGATGACATCAGGTAGCAGGAGATCAGCTAGATAGCTTATCAAACCATTGCAAACACCTACAAATCCAACAGGAGATCGAAGAGAAGAAGAGCAACAATTCTAGAAACAGAAAATCGACCACTTTCTGAAAGGTAGGACCGGAGGAGAAGTGAATCCAAAGTGATGAGAAGATAGACCACGGGGGGAGGGGCTGGCTCCCAGCAAGTGGCAGAACAATGGAGCACAAAATCAGGACTTTTAAAAGTCTGCTCCACTGAGGCACATCGCTCCAGAGGCTAAACCGGGGTGAGGCCCACACGGGGTCAGCGTGGCCCCAGGTCCCGTGGGGTCACAGAAGGATCGGGGGTGTCTGAGTATCGCAGAGCTCACAGGTATTAGAGCAGGGAAGATGGCTACAGAGACAGAGCCGAGGAGTGAGCTCTCAACTTGGAGTTACCTTGAACCGTAATCCATGGCACAGGCCACTGCTCTGTGAGTGAGGCCCCCACAAGGTGGAGACACCCCCTGGGGGAGCTCAGGGATCTGTGGGCGGAGCTGTGTGCCAGAGACAGAGATGCTTGGTCACAGGCTAGGTGAGCTCCAAGTGCAGTCAGGGGCTAGGGCGACGGGAGTGATTGAGCGCTTTTCTCTGAGGGCACACTGAGGAGTGGGACCCTGAGCTCTGGGCTCCTCTGGGCCAGAGATTGGGAGGCTGCCATTTCCATTCCTGTCCTCCAGAACTCTGCGGAGAGCATTCAGGGAACAAAAGCTCCTGAAAGCGAACCCAAGCAGATTACTTAGCCTGGCCCCTGGTAAGGGCGGTGCAATTCCACCTCAGGCAAAGACACTTGAGAATCACTACAACAGGCCCCTCTCCCAGAAGATCAACAAGAAATCCAGCCAAGACCAAGTTCACTTACCAAGGAGAACAGCAGAATTCCAGAGGAGGAGAAAGCAAAGCATGGAATTCATGGCTTTCTCCCCATAATTCTTTAGTCTTGCAGTTAATATTTTTTTAATTTTTTCCTGCTATTTTTTTTAACTTTTACCCTTTCCTCTTTTAATGTTTTCTAACTAGTATATCTTAACAATACATTTCATAAAAATAATAATAATAATCTTTTTTGACACTTCATTATTATAGTCATATTTTATCCTTCATTATATCTGACTTTATTTTTTGTATACACATAGGGTTTTTTCTTCTAAAAAACTTGGGATACAACTTCTTCTAATAGATCAAAATATACCCAAAATCTACCTCCAGGCTTGTTCTCATCTCCAGGCTGAGCAAATTATCTCCACTTTCTTTCTCTTTATTCTCCTGACCAACTTACTTTATCAACTCCTTTTTTGGAAATTTAAAAATAAAAAACAAATTTTTTTCATCTTTATGGGCATATTCCATCCCTTCATTGTGTTTACCCTTATATATGTTCTTCATTCTTTAAAATTTGGGGAGATAGTTTCTTCTGAGAGACAAAAAATACTCCCCAAATTAAGTGGGTGACCCTGTTCTAGTCACCAGTCTAATATATATTTTTTTCTTTTTTAATATTTTTTCCTTATTTGTTTTCTTTTTTTAGTTTTTTTTTTTTCCCTGAACTTCTTTTTATCCCCTTTCTCCCCCCCACTATTTGGGGTCGCTTCTGATTTCGTTAAAACACATTTTCCTGGAGTCTTTGCCACCCTTTTAGTATTTTATTTACCCCTTCATATGTTCTTATCTGGACAAAATGACAAGGTGGAAAAACTCACCTCAAAAAAAAGAACAAGAGGCGGTACTGAAGGCTGGAGACCTAATCAATACGGACATTGGTAACATGACAGATCTAGAGTTCAGAATGACGATTCTCAAGGTTCTAGCCGGGCTCGAAAAAGGCATAGAAGATATTAGAGAAACCCCCTCCGGAGAGATAAAAGCCCTTTCTGGAGAAATAAAAGAACTAAAATCTAACTACGTTGAAATCAAAAAAGCTATTAATGAGGTGCAATCAAAAATGGAAGCTCTCACTGCTAGGAAAGTGAGGCAGAAGAAAGAACTAGTGACATAGAAGACCAAATGACAGAGAATAAAGAAGCTGAGCAAAAGAGAGACAAACAAATACTGGACCACGAGGAGAGAATTCGAGAGAAAAGTGACACCATAAGATGACACAACATTAGAATAATTAGGATTCCAGAAGAAGAAAAAAGAGAGAGGGGAGCAGAAGGTATATTGGAGACAATTATTGGAGAGAATTTCCCTAATATGGCAAAGGGAACAAACATCAAAATCCAGGAGATGCTAAGAACGCCCCTCAAAATCAATAAAAATAGGTCCACACCTCGTCACCTGATAGTAAAATTTACAAGTCTTAGTGACAAAGAGAAAATCCTGAAAGCAGCCCGGGAAAAGGAGTCTGTAACATACAAGGGTAAAAACATTCGATTGGCAGCGGACCTATCCACAGAGACCTGGCAGGCCAGAAAGAACTGGCATGATATATTGAGAGCACTAAATGAGAAAAACATGCAGCCAAGAATACTATATCCGGCTAGGCTATCCTTGAAAATAGAAGGAGAGATAAAGAGCTTCCAGGACAAACAAAAGCTGAAAGAATTTGCAAACACCAAACCAGCTCTACAGGAAATATTGAAAGGGGTCCTCTAAGCAAAGAGAGACCCTAAAAGTAGTAGATCAGAAAGAAACAGAGACAATATACAGTTACAGTCACCTTACAGGCAATACAATGGCAATAAATTCATATCTCTCAATAGTTACCCTGAATTTTAATGGGCTAAATGCCGCAATCAAAAGACACAGGGTATCAGAATGGATAAAAAAACAAAACCCATCAATATGCTGCCTACCAGAAACTAATTTTAGACCCGAAGACACCTCCAGATTTAAAGTGAGGGGGTGGAAAACAATGTACCATGCTAATGGACATCAGAAGAAAGCTGGGGAGGCAATCCTTATATCAGATCAATTAGATTTTAAGCCAAAGACTATAATAAGAAATGAGGAAGGACACTATATCATACTCAAAGGGTCTGTCCAACAAGAAGACCTAACAATCTTAAATATCTATGCCCCTAACATGGGAGCAGCCAACTATATAAACCACTTAATAACAAAATCAAAGAAATACATCAACAGTAATACAATAGTAGCAGGGGACATTAACACTCCCCTCACTGAAATGGACAGATCATCTAAGCAAAAGATCAACAAGGAAATAAAGTCCATAAATGACACACTCGACCAGATGGACATTACAGATATTTTCAGAACATTCCATTCCAAAGCAGCAGAATATACATTCTTCTCTAGTGCACATGGAACATTCTCCAGAATAGACCACATCCTGGGTCATAAGTCAGGTCTCAATCAGTACCAAAAGATTGAGATCATTCCCTGCATATTTTCAGACCACAATGCTCTGAAGCTAGAACTCAATCACAAGAGGCAATTTGGAAAGAATGCAAATACATGGAGACTAAACTGCATCCTTCTAAAAAATGAATGGGTCAACCAGGAAATTAAAGAAGAATGGAAAAAATTCATGGAAATAAATGATAATGAAAACACAACAGCTCAAAATCTGTGGGACACAACAAAGGCAGTCCTGAGAGGAAAATATATAGCAGTGCAAGCCTTTCTCAAGAAACAAGAAAGGTCTCAAATACACAACCTAACCCTACACCTAAAGGAGCCAGAGAGAGAACAACAAAGAAAGCCTAAACCCAGCAGGAGAAGAGAAATCATAAAGATCAGAGCAGAAATCAATGAAATAGAAACTAAAAAAAAAATAGAACAAATCAACAAAACTAGGAGCCGGTTCAGAAGAAAGAGAAATTGAGGAGTCAGTCCCATTTACAATCGCACCCAAAACCATAAGATACTTAGGAATAAATCTAACCAAAGAGGCAAAGAATCTATACTCAGAAAACTATAAAGTCCTCATGAAAGAAATTGAGGAAGACACAAAGAAATGGAAAAATATTCCATGCTCATAGATTGGAAGAACAAATATTGTAAAAATGTCTATTCTACCTGAAGCAATCTACACATTTAATGCAATCCCTATCAAAATCCCATCCATTTTTTTAAAGAAATAGAACAAATAATCCTAAAATTCATATGGAACCAGAAAAGACCTCGAATAGCCAAAGGAATATTGAAAAAGAAAGCCAACGTCGGTGGCATCACAATTCCAGACTTCAAGCTCTATTACAAAGCTGTCACCATCAAGACAGTATGGTAATGGCACAAAAACAGACATATAGACCAATGGAACAGAATAGAGAGCCCAGAAATAGACCCTCAACTCCATGGTCAACTAATCTTCAACAAAGCAGGAAAGAATATCCAATGGAAAAAAGACAGCCTCTTCAACAAATGGTGCTGGGAAAATTGGACAGCCACATGCAGAAAAATGAAATTGGACTATTTCCTTACATCACACACTCAAAATGGATGAAGGACTTCAATGTGAGAAAGGAATCTATCAAAATCCTTGAGGAGAATGCAGGCAGCAACCTCTTTGACTTCAACCGCAGCAACTTCTTCCTAGGAACATCGCCAAAGGCAACAGAAGCAAGGGCAAAAATGAACTATTGGGATTTCATCAAGATCAAAAGCTTTTGCACAGCAAAGGAAACAGTCAACAAAACCAAAAGACAACTGACAGAATGGGAGAAGATATTTGCCAGCGACATATCGACATATCAGATAAAGGGCTAGTATCCAAAATCTATAAAGAGCCTATCAAACTCAATACCCAAAGGACAAATAATCCATTCAAGAAATGGGCAGAGGACATGAACAGACATTTCTGCAAAGAAGACATCCAGATGGCCAACAGACACATGAAAAAATGCTCCACATCACTCGGCATCAGGGAAATACACATCAAAACCACAATGAGATACCACCTCACATTAGTCAGAATGGCTAAAATTAACAAGTCAAGAAATGACAGATGCTGGCGAGGATGCGGAGAGAGGGGAACCCTCCTACACTGCTGGTAGTAATGCAAGCTGGTGCAACCACTCTGGAAAACAGTGTGGAGATTCCTCAAAAAACTGAAAATAGAGCTACCCTATGACCCAGCAATTGCACTACTGGGTATATATCCTAAAGATACAAACGTGGTGCTCCGAAGGGGCACGTGCACCCGAATGTTTATAGCAGCAATGTCCGCAATAGCCAAACTGTGGAATGAGCCTATATGTCCATCAACAGATGAATGGATAAAGAAGAAGTGGTATATATACACAATGGAATACTATGCAGCCATCAAAAGACATGAAAACTTGCCATTTGCGATGACGTGGATGGAACTAGAGGGTATCATGCTTAGCGAAATAAGTCAATCGGAGAAAGACAACTATCATATGATCTCTTTGATATGAGGAAGTGGAGATGCAATGCGGGGGGGTTGGAGGGAGGTAGGAAAAGAAAAAATGAAAAGATGGGATTGGGAGGGAGACAAACCATAAAAGACTCAATCTCAAGAAACAGACTGAGGGTTGCTGGGAGGAGGGGGGACGGGAGAGGGTGGTGGGGAAATGGACATTGGGGAGGGTATGTGCTATGATGAGTGCTGTGAAATGTGTAAACCTGGCGATTCACAGACCTGTATCCCTGAGGATAAAAATACATTATATGTTTATTAAAATAAAAAAAGAAAATAAATTAAAAAAAAAATGTTCCATGCTCCTGGATTGGAGGAATAAATATTGTGAAAATGTCTATGCTACCTAAAGCAATCTACACATTTAATGCAATCCCTATCAAAATCCCATCCATTTTTTTTAAAGAAATGGAACAAAAAATCCTAAAATTTATATGGGACCAGAAAAGACCTCGAATAGCCAAAGGAATATTGAAAAAGAAAGCCAAAGTTGGTGGCATCACAATTCCGGACTTCAAGCTCTATTACAAATCTGTCATCATCAAGATGGTATGGTACTGGCACGAAAACAGACACATAGATCAATGGAACAGAATAGAGAGCCCAGAAATAGACCCTCAACTCTATGGTCAACTAATCCTTGACAAAGGAGGAAGGAATGTCCAATGGAAAAAAGACAGCCTCTTCAACAAATGGTGTTGGGAAAATTGGACAGCCACATGCAGAAAAATGAAATTGGACCATTTCCTTACACCACACATGAAAATAGACTGAAAATGGATGAAGGACCTCTATGTGAGACAACTGACAGAATGGGAGCAGATATTTGCAAATGACATTTCAGATAAAGGGCTAGTATCCAAAATCTATAAAGAACTTAGCAAACTCAACACCCAATGAACAAAGAATCCAATCAAGAAATGGGCAGAGGACATGAACCAACATTTCTGCAAAGAAGACATCCAGATGGCCAATAGACACATGAAAAAGTGCTCCACATCACTCGGCATCAGGGAAATACAAATCAAAACCACAATGAGATACCACCTCACACCAGGCAGAATGGCTAAAATTAACAAGTCAGGAAATGACAGATGCTGGTGAGGATGTGGAGAAAGGGGAATCCTCCTACACTGTTGGTAGTAATGCAAGCTGGTCCAATCACTCTGGAAAACAGCATGGAGGTTCCTCAAAAAGTTGAAAATAGAGCTACCCTACGACCCAGCAATTGCACTACTGGATATTTACCCTAAAGATACAAAGGTAGTGATCTGAAGGGGCACGTGCACCTGAATGTGTATAGCAGCAATGTCCACAATAGCCAAACTATGGAAAGAACCTAGATGTCCATCAACAGATGAATGGATAAAGAAAATTATGTATATATATACAATGGAATACTATGCAGCCATCAAAAGAAATGAAATCTTGCCATTTGTGACGACATGGATAGAACTAGAGGGTATTATGCTTAGTGAAATAAGTCAATTGGAGAAAGACAACTATCATATGATCTCCCTGATATGAGGAAGTGGAGATGCAACATGGCGGGTTTGGGGGGTAGGAGAAGAGTAAATGAAACAAGATGGGATCGGGAGGGAGACAAACCATAAGAGACTCTTAATGTCACAAAACAAACTGAGGGTTTCTGGTGGTAGGGAGGGGTCAGGAGAGGGTGGTAGGGTTATGGACATTGGGGAAGTTATGTTCTATGGTGAGTGCTATGAAGTGTGTAAACCTGGTGATTCACAGACCTCTACCCCTGGGGCTAATAATACATTATATGTTTATAAAAAAATAAAAAATTTAAAAAAATCATCAAGATTTTCCATGAAATTTGACTCCTAACATTCTTTAAGAACATACCATGCTTAAGAAAGGCACAGAAATTTTAAATGAATTGAAAATGTAGCCCAACCTGTCCCACCAGGTAGTAAAAATAAAGTTCACATCCTCTACCCATGTTTCCCCTTCTTTATAAACAAATACTCATTCTATAAATACTGTATTTATCCTCTTTGACCTTAATCTTTCTGTAAAATAAGGTCGATAACATATTTCCTAGTATAATTCACAGGTTCTTTTTTTCCCAGTTATATGTGAAACAAACAAACAAAAAATATGTAACCCCTTTGAAAGTACATGTTTCTGTCCTTGTTGTGGTATTTGTTTAAGAGTAATTGAAGTGTAACTGTTTATTATCCCTAGAAAGAGCACACTAATTAGTTGTTAGCTTCATGATATCTCAAGCAGGGTCTAAGCACATGTCCTATTGAATTCCACTGACAGGAAGTGATAAACAGACCCATGGCTAAACCAGAGTCTTCTTTCTGTAAACACATACTCCCCCGTTAAAAAGAGAGCCTGTTCTCCTCCTCCTCAACTCTGAGGAGAAGGGAGTTGAGGGAAATTGGAAGGGGAGGTGAACCATGAGAGACTATGGACTCTGAAAAACAACTTGAGGGTTTTGAAGGGGCGGGGAGTGGGAAGTTGGGGGAACCAGGTGGCGGGTATTAGGGAGGGCACAGATTGCATGGAGCACTGGGTGTGGTGAAAAAATAATGAATACTGTTACGCTGAAAATAAATAAAAAATTAAAAAAAAAAAAAAAGAACCTGTTGCACGGTGCCTGCCTGTAGTGTTTATTTCTCCCAGTGCTTTGTTGACAAATGAGATAACGTTTGACACTAACTAGCAATGAAATATGCCTCCCAGTGTTGAGGTGACATGTTTGACCCTCTCTGTTTTAGCAACGCATATTACTGAAGATCTCTTCAATACATTTTACCTCAAAATGAATTTTTTTGTTGTTAAAGAGGAAGAGAATGCATTGAGCAGATTTATGAGCCTTGCCTGTCTGCCTCAGAAACTAGGTGTTTTGACATAATCTCCAGGAGATGCCTTGGGTATTGAATTAACTCAACTGCAAGAGGCAATCACATAGGACAGAAGAGCTTAATTCATTTTATCTGCCCCTATCAATGCTTTATCCAGCCTGCTTTAGCATCTGAGGGGACTGCTATGATTGGGTGAAAACTGTCCAGGCATGCATTCATTCACTCATTCATTCAATATTCACTGAGCACAAAATAAATAAGACATTGTTCTCAGTACTGGGGACACAGAAGTAAACCAATCAGGCAAAAATTACTACTTTCAAAGAGCTTACATTCTAATATGACAAAAGGTGTCACATTAATCATATGCATGTGATTAATACTGGAAGGATACCAATGAAAAGTAAGCCTAGATCTTCACAGACAAGGTGTATAGTGTGGAAACAATAAGCTTGTGCAACCTGAGTAAGCAGTTATCCATGTGATCCCTTCTTTGATAAGGACTTAAGTCAGGTACCTTATTGGGTGTATAGTATTGTGGTAGATAAATACTTATTTACTTCTTGTCATGCCATTTCATTCTGACAATAATGCCTGACGATTCTGGCAATAATATAGCTACTTGGTGCACTCACTTTTTGGATAAGGAGTCTGAGGTCCATTGCACAAGGTGCCACGGTACAAGGGGATAAAAGCAGAGGCAGCTTCAGGTCTCCCTGCTTCTTATCTGTGTTCTGATCCATGCTGTTAGATGTTGTGCCTCACATGATGTTTTCAGAGACTGTGGGGAAGCAAAGATGAATACACCATGGTCCTTGTCCTAGAGTGGCTTACAATCTAGCATGGAAACAAACCATCAGTACGTTTAATTGCAAGGCAGTACCATATATATTTTTTAATAATGAAAACATTTAAATCTAGATAACAACAACAACAACAACAACAAAAACGACAAAGTTCACATTATAAGAGAAGGCACATGAGAGCATATGCTGTGTCTCAAGTAACTGTGATTGGTCATGAAGGCTCCAGACTGCAGCTCATGTGCTCCTTAATCCACTGAGAAGTCTGTCCAGTAGAAAGACTGTACCTAGTTTTTTGCTTTTGGTTTTGGTTTGGTTTGGTTTGGTTTGGTTCAGTTGGTCAGAGTTGGAGTTGTCATAAACATAATTTCAAGCAGAAAGCAGAAGCTCTGGTCTCCCTCCCTTTCTCACAGCACTCTTTCTGGTCTTCCAGAAAATCCCTATAACCTCTTGTGGACAAGCCATTACAGCCATGATAGTCAAGATTTTGTGCAATACCAGCTTCCTCCAGAAGCTGGGCTGCTTGGGCCTATGCCGGGCTGTAACGGGGAAGTCTTCTCTCCTATTGAGGCTTGCTGCTGTCAGAATCAAAGCAACAGCACCAGGCACAATGCAGTGTGCATGAGGTTCCTGGATGAATGCGTGATGAGGTAAATCAACCCTCCATAAATGGCCAGAGAAACAGAGCAGCCTCTGGGCTCGGTGAAAGAAATTTCCATTCTCATCCTGAGAATATAAATTAATTTTATTTTTTACCATCTCAAGAGGAGTTTTGTTTTATCCCCCTCCATCTCTTAAGATGTTACAAAATAGCTTGGGGAGAAGGGTCTCTCCTGAGGAGGAAATAATTCATGGGATTCTTGTTTCCTGTCCTTATGAAATCCTGAGGGCCTCAGGGATGAAGCTAACAATTTGAGTTTGGTTCTTCAAGGTCTGTTTCAATCATGGAACTATAGAAAACCAAGTCCAAACACTCATACTAATGTTTAATCCACTTGGCATTTGTGTTTCAGGTCAAACAGCTAATGTATTGTAGAAGAGAAACTATACCCTGAAGTTGGTGGTGCGAGGGATGATCTGGAATCCAATAGAAGCTTGCATCTCTGAGATACCCCTGCGTCATCTTCATGTCACCTGCCTCTTCCTTTCCTTTCTCTTCTCAGACACACAGACCTAGTGGCCTTCATGTTGAATCATAGATACTCCCACTGCTGTGCCCTATTCCAGCTATGTCACTTAATGAATGGATTATGTCAGTAGCTCCTCACTGTTCCTCTGTCTCCAGCTTCCAATGCATCAATCATCTCTATACCCCATTGCTTCCCTACTTCCCTTCCAATGCTTAAAATAATCTTGAGATTGAAAAAGAGAAAAGTCCTGGGGGACCTTGATCTGTATTGCTTCCCTATCCCCAAATTCTTCATCCTTCATCCCACCAGGATATGGTACCAAGCCCCAAGCTGTGAAGCTGCCACCTCCCTTCTGTCTAGTCCCAACGGAGCACAGCGCCTCTCAATTCTCCATGCCCTCCTGACTTGCCAGGGAGCAGAGGCCAAAAGCAGGGCCCAGCTGGCTCCCGTCCCTCTCTTTCCTCCCTACCCTCTCCCTTAGCTCAGAGTTTCCCTGGTCTCAGCATAGATGAACACATGGCATGAATTGTCTTTCCAAATGCTGTTTGTCTTATGTCCTATCATCATGGCCTTTGTATCCTAAATAATGGCCTGAGAACTTTGTTACTTTATGTGAAGGTTTGCTTTAGACCAATCCCTCCTGGGTATAATGGTTCTGAAGAGGGCAGTGGTGGAAGAAAGCAGAAGGGCTGATAAATGTCCCAATTCCCCAAATTATTGGGAAGCTGTTCTCCTCTTAATATGAGGAAAGGTGTATCCCTAATATGAGATACTTTGGACCAGAATATGTCACTAGAAAAAAAAAGTCTGATTGTACAAGTAGGTATGAATATGTCAAGTCATTAATATCAGGTTCCATGCAGCAAATTGCTTGTCATGCTTCATTTATACTTGTTTATGACTAAACAGGAGTATTTGCAGAGACACCCATAAATATAGTTTACACAGCTCTCTGGAAGCTCTCATCTCCTGGTTTGCAAAGTGTCTGACAGAGTTGCAGAACCCGGGCTGATTCTGAAGGTGGAACAGAGTGGGAGGGAGAGGAAGGAAGGGCAGAGGAAGGAAAGAAGGGAAAAGAAAAAAAAAATCCAAGGCAAGCTTGGATTTATGGATTTAGACAATTCTGTTAAACCAAATGAGAGTTAATATGTTATAAATCTTTCTACTTCTTAGTGGTTCTGCCAAAATTCATTTACGGTAATTGGGACTAAGAGGAAACATAATGGCCATGCTGATCAGTATGTAGCCATGGTCACTGCGGACATAAGAAAGTGGCTGGTCTGCGTTTGGAAGGACACATATTGATGGACACATGCTGCCACAGGTACGTTCTGACCATAAGTTGGGCAGAGTATGTGTGCCTACATTGCCTGCTTGCATTGCTTTTCTGCGTCTTCTTTGCTTAGAAATCTCACCTGGGTGAGGTCAGCTGCCCTACCTCTGGCCTGATCTGTGAACTCTACTGCTGTTTCTTCGACTGCTGGTGGGCAGATAGATGCCCTTGATTACAGCACCCTGCTGGGGAAATGTGCCTTAGGCCTTCTTTGGCTGTTCCTAACTCCCTTCACTGCTAGCCATCTTTGTCTATCTCTGAATCAGGATCAGCCATTCAGATAAGTCCTTCAGATTGCCATAAATCATGTCCAATCTTGTGTAACCAGTGTATTAGGCAACCTGTAGCCAATGGAGCCCAAACCGGTAAACACCCTATTTTCTCTAATACTACTTTCAACCAGACTCTGTCAAATTCTCTTCTTGTCCTCCAAAGACATTTTGTGTAGAACCTTAAGTCTCAGTCACTTCTGATTATTGCAAACTAATACAGTTTAAAATTTTAATCTTATTTTGAATGACAAGTTTTCCCTTCTCTTAAGCCAGGCATTGGACTCCAAAAATGCAGAATGGGGTGGAGGTATGGTTGATATTTTTTCACTTGTGCCCCCACTCTCTGCTGGAGGCTGAGAGAACTGTCAGGAGTCATCCAACATCACTGCTAGGGGTGAGGAATATCCGTGTCTCTCCTTGGCTCATCTATCTCTATCCACCGGAGGCTGCTGCTATATAGAGGACACTAAGGATGGCATGCATGGTCTTGGGTCTGTGTTCATCTACATCCCAACTGCTTCCATTGCTGACAACTTCTTTTGGTCCCTGCCAGTGGTCTAGATCCTCAATACCCATGGATTTAGGACCTTCACCTTCTTGGTGGCTGCCTAGTCATCCTCATGGATTCTGCCTTCCTATTCTCCATGCTCCTTTATGTATAGTTGGTGTTATCAGTGCTCCTCTATATCCCCTTGTTCATCCATTCCAAACACACTGGTTTATTCCTGTATATATGTAATGGTAACTTTTATCTTTCACAAACCGTTCTTTCCCAGCTTGGAATAGTCTGTCTTTCTTCTCCCCAGTCTCTGTCCTAATTGTCTTTCAGACCAAGCACAAACCTGCTTCTCTGGAAAGGCTGGTAGTTTTCCTTGACCATCCCGTCCACCATTTTGGGATCACTTGTCCCCTGAATCCATAAAGCATTTCCATTTAATTAGTTGTCATGTTGTACGATGTTTGTCAGCTTGCCCATATTCCCAACTAAATCGTGCTTTCCTTGAAGGCATGGACCAATCATGTTTAAATGCTCCTGTTTAAATATGTCCATGCAGGCACTTACTGTTTACTTGTTGAATGAATAAACAAATAAATGACTCCAGTAGACTCAGGATGAAAGAAGCTGCCTGGATTCAGCTTGCACTCAGCATTCTGGCCCCATAAAATGGGGGGTAACACTGAAGTAGGACAAGGATGGACCCAGGCAGTCAGTGTGACCAGGTAAAATGGGCTGAGTGTAAGCAAAGAGGAGTGGTGGGGGCTGTGGACACAATAGGAAGTGAGAACTATTTACAGAGGCAGCCACTACTTAACTCTGGTCAAGTGCTTCTTGAGGAAATGTGGCCCCACAATTGCAAGATCTGATGTTCCAAGAGCAGACATAAATTGAAATTATAAAATAAGTTTTCTGGATTTTAAAAAACAGATGCCCACTTGGAGGCTAAATCTAACCTCTACATGTTCAGTCTGTGACTATAATTTTTAAAACATCAGATATTTGAGCAGACAAATAATAGTGGTCTATAGTGAGACTAGCCTCACATGGTGGTGGAGACAGCTGGCCACTCTCCATTAAAGTACTTTAGGGTATTCTGTTAGGCCTGGCCTACCTCCCAACAACATATGTGACATCTAAAACCAACAGCTCTGAGTTCTTGACTTGGGCTCTCTATAATAATACCTTATATTGAGGGGATATGGTTCATATATACAATGAAATTTATTACACCTCTATCAGAAAGGATGAATACCCAACTTTATATCAACATGGACATGGACGGTATTGGAGGAGATTATGCTGAGTGAAATAAGTCAAGCAGAGAAGTCAATTATCATATGGTTTCACTTAGTTGTGGAGCATAAGGAATAATATGGAGGACATTAGAAGAAGGAAAGGAAAAGTGAATTGGGGGAAATCGGAGGGGTAGATGAAGCATGAGAGACTGTGGAATCTGAGAAACAAACTGAGGGTTTTGGAAGGGAGGGGGTGCGGGGGCTATGTGAGCCTGGTGGTGGGCATTAAGGAGGGCACTTATTGCATGGAGCATGGGGTGTGGTACATAAACAATGACTCTTGGAACATTGAAAAAATAAAATAAAATAAAATTTTAAAAAAATAAAAAATAATACCTTATATTATATACATAGACATCTAACTCTTTCACATCTTGCTTCATTTCATTTCTTATTAGATTGCAGATAACTGACATAGAGAAAAGGATTTTCACTACAGCCCACAAAGTACTAAATGCCAGCCCCTTTTGAGGAGTGTGCCCATTGGTACCTTCTCCCATGGATAGATCAGCAAGGTTTTCTCTCTGGCTGTGACAAGTTGGACGAGAATTGGCAAATGGTTTGGGACAAAAGAGGACATAAAAGACAGAGTATGGTGTGAGGCTGACCCAGGTGTCCCTCCCAACCCAATTAGATGTTCCTTTTTAGAAAGTGTGAAAGTGTTGTCCATCCAGATAAGACAGCAGGACCCAACCCGCATCTAATTCCAAGGGTAGGCAAAATGGCCAGTCCCCTAGAGTTGCAGTAGAATCTTAACCCAAGGTGATCCAGGGCATTCTAGACATTCACCATACCTCAGAATCTCTCATGCCTGAAAACATCACAGCCCAACAGGACAGACCACGTGAGGGTTGAGGGTGTTTCCATCTCCTCATTTTCCAGATTCCCCACAACCAGGATTACCAGATAAAACACAAGATGCTCAGGTACATTTGAATTTCAGAGAAACAACAAATAATCTGCTGGTATACCTATGCTGCATGCAGCTGGGACTTGTACTAATCTCTTGAATCCTTAATTTCAGCACTTTTTCTTCACTGCACCATTATCCTTAAACATGGCTGACAGTATGCCTGGGAAGGGGGGCAGTTGCCAGCAGATCCAATTGGTGCATCTGTGGGGCCTGAGAGCAGAAGCAGTATGTTCTGGGAAGCCAATGAAGGGCAACACCGCCCTGAGCTTGTTTTCTCACTCCCAACCCCTCAGAAAACATGATAGGAAATACCAATGGAGGCAACAAGATTGAAGGTCACAAGGCTGGCAAGGTCATAAGGTATCATGGGCCATCATGGCTGGCTCCCTGGCCTGTGCATGATGCTTCGAATGTTCATCCTGGCCTTTTAGGTCTTGTACAAAGTCCAACAGAGCAGTTGAGAACACATTATAAACTTCTAATGTGGCTTGGCAAGGCTCATAAGCCCCCTAATCAGTTTTATTTTCTGAAAACAAGGCAGTGACTCCCTGTTCTCTAAAACCTCTTGTTGCTCTGACGTTCTGTGTTAGATCCCTCGGTTCTGGTTCCCATTCTGCCACTTCCTGAGGGTTTAAGCTCAGGAATGGTGTTAAGTTCTTCCCCTCCAGAAGCACTAAAGAAGGGACATCCTTAGACAATGAGTCTCAAGATGTAAGATGTAAAATTACAAGAGGGCCTCTGAGCACACTTCAGTGCCAGTCGGATTGCAATGATCCTGCTCTCAGACACCTATATGGAGTTGATACAAGGGAACTCTCAGCCCCCTTCCTCAGTGCCCTCCACCCAGACCTCAGGCAGTGGGGCACATTATAGTAGGAGATGCTCTCCAGCATTTCTGAAATGAAGCAATTTTCTGGGTGAACTCTAACTAAGGCAGCCCCTCTTCTCTTCTTGAAGTCAGAGAGGAAAGGGTTATTCTAAAACAGTGAGGATCAGCCCAGAATCCAAGTTCCCAAAGAAAAAAAAAAACTTCCCTGAAGGGAAGTCTCCCAACAGAGACCAGCACTGAAAATCCCAGGCCACACCCAGAGGGATAAGGAATCCTGGACTTTCTGCTCTGTAACTGGCTGGTGATAATGCAGAGCAGCCCAGGGAAGAGAGGGTGAGGCAGATACTAACAATCTAGAAACCTCCCCCGCACTTAAATTGTACCAGAGGGATATACATTCCTATCTTTGTGTGGGTGGAGCAAGAAGGCAAATTAATATTTATCAGATTCCAGCAATAAGTCACACTTCATATGTGTTTTCTTATTTCATCCTTAACAGCTCTGTAAAATAGATGTCAGATCTCACTTTTGTTGATGATATGAAAATAAAATAGGAATTAACAGAAACCTCATGGCCACATATTGTATAAGGCTCCATGAAAAAATAGCACAAAAACTTTGTAGTTCAGATGGAGAGTCTAGGATGTGTTAGAATGGACATTCTGGTAATGTAAGGAGACAGGGAGCTGCAGTCATTTGGGAAAGGAAGGAACAAAAGATTTCAGTGCACAGGAAAGGAAATCAGTGGTAATTCCCTAGAAAAACAGATGAATATTGGTGTCCATAAGCATTGAGTTTAAAGGTAAGCAGCTCCTGTCTGCACAGAGATGTGGCGGACCATGGGGATTGGACGAGCATGATGCATTAGGGAAGGAAACATCCAAAAATGATTGCAGGAGTATCTGTAGCCAGAGGACTCTTAGAAATCCCCTGCAAGATCTCATCACCAGACGTCTCTCTGATGAAGGGGCGGGGGTTTCTGGGATCATTGGACCACCCCTGAATTAACCCTGAGTCATTTCAAGTCTTAGTGTACCTCTGTGGTTAGGACACCTGACCCATATATATATATATTAGGTGGTTCCAAGAGTTCTTGGAAAAGGATAGATGGTATACTGAGTTGGCAGTTTCTTGAAAATAATTATATGATGAAATTTATTAAAACTTTGCTACCATCAGTAGATGTATATGGGGAGACACTGAGGCCCAGAAAGGTTAAGATGGGAGTTCAGGTCATAGCACTAATAAGTGGAAAATCCAGAGCACTGGCTTAGGTATGTTTTCTTTCAAGGTCTCTGCAATTTCCTTTGTTCCTACATAGTCTGCATTCACAACCCCTGGCAAGTTCTTCCTTCCCCAAAGAATAACTTGTTGACAGACTGATGTTTAACATAAGGCACATGGAAACATGAATTTTATGTGGTAATTTTTTCTGTGGTAGGTGTGGTGTTTGGAATTTAAGTCTCATTAATTGTGATGTTGTGTATTAATGTCAGGAGAGACGGTGAAGCACAGAGATCCCCGCAGGTTCCTATGAGTGTTCTGACAGTTCTCTGGCACCCACTGGGTGTCCTTCAATTCAATTCAATTCTGACATTAACCACCCAGGGTTAGCACAGACCTGACCCCACAGTTAAGGGAAAAGTCTTTCATTAGATTGCCCCCATTTCAGACACCAGCCTTAAGCTTTAGGTATCCCAAGCCACCCACACTCCTTCCTGGCCAGCTACAAATCCCAAAATGCTCCTTTTCCACTGGACGGGATAGATTGCAATGCAGCTCTGACACAAGAATTAGTGTCAGATACATAACTCCCCAGTCCTTCACAGGATTGCCCCTCTTCATCCTCCCACTGCAAGTCTTGGGGGGCCATATATACTTCTGACTGACTGGCTATAAATTCAGGGAATCCTACAAGCAAATTTATGTCAGTTTGATAACTCACTAGAATGAGTTGCAAAATACACTAAAAATGCTTACTCATGATTATAACTTATAATATTATAAGGGATATAGATCAGGATTAACCAAATGAAGAGATGCATGGGTTAAGGTCTTGGGGTAGGGGAAAGAACTTCTGTGCCTTCTCCTCATAGAATTGGGGCACAATACCCAACTAACACAACAGTGTGTTCAACCAGGAAATTCCACTGAACTTGGTGTCCAGAGTTTTTATCAGGGTTTCATTTACATATGTATAATTGATCAAATCACTGGCCCTGTGTTTGAACTCAATCTCTAAAAGCCCCTGAAACCCCACCCAGAGGTTGAGTGGATAAAAGTTCCAACTGTAATTACAAACTAGGTCTTTCTGATGACCACACCCTATCCTGAAGCTATCTAAGGATCTACATTTGTCACCTGATTGGCATAGCAAACATTCCTTTAACTCGAGAAATCCCACAGGGTTTTGAAGCTCTGTGTCAGGCACTGGGCACAAAGATCAGATATAGTCTTGTGATATACCACACTGTGAGATGGAGAGAGGATATCACTAAAAGGGAAAAAGAGCCTAGCAGAGAAATCATGGATTTCAAACCAGGTGATAAAACAGTTAGTGAAAATAGATGTGGTCCTTGCTTGAGACCAGGGGCTCTAGAGAATCACCCTGGTGTCATGGCTGAAACAAAGCTCTGGAGACAGATTCTAGCTCTCTGCCTCTCGCCAGCTGTAAGATTTTAGATAAGGTGACTGTGTAATCTCTCTGGGTCATTTTCCACATCTGTTTAATGGGGCTAACACTAGGCCTAACCTCAAAGTCTTGTTATGATCTAACAAGATAATCCATGAAATGCATTTAGAACAGCATTTTGTGTATATTAATATATTAGGGGTAATAACATAATTACCATCAATATCGTAGTGGGGAAGACAAACATGGAATGAAGGTGAAATAACAGTTACATAATTCCTTAGGCAATCAAGGAAAGTAAGTAAGTTGTATTATAGTTGTATTTTTAAAATCATGGGTCATAACTCATTGATGAGCCACACAATTCATTTAGTGAGTTACTACCAGCACATTTGAAAAGTGAAAAAGAATAGTGTAGACAATAACAGGGAGTGTTGCTTCCTAAAAAATTTGTTTCCATTGCATGTATGTGTATGTATTTTATATATATTGTACTGAGTCACTATGGAAAATGCAGTTATTTCAATTTACTGGACTAAACATTTTGAAAGCAGAATGACATTAAAGACATTTTTCAATTCCTAAAAGTCAATCATAGAATTAGGTACAAAATAGACACCAGTAAATCTGTTTTCAATAAAAAGACATTGATGGGTGGATGAACACAATTGAATTCTAGATATTTTCATTGAATATGAGATATAAGCCAATGTTTTTGCAGTGTACTGAATGGGAGACAGAAACTCTTAAGTCCAGGACTCTGTCCTCCAGGCCTGTCTGAGTAAATAAAACATGAGAACCATGAGAATACAATCCAAGAGAATATTCTTTAGTTTTTTTCAACAAATATTAGATGGGCACCTACTATATATCTAACACTATTCTAGGAACAGAGAGTAAAATACTGGACCCAGAACCCATCCTGGTATAACTTAAATTCTGATGAAAAACAATGAAAATAAATAATCAGATATATAACATAATGTCAGAGGTGTTAAGTGCCATGAGGAAAAAGGAAGCAGGGAAAGGAAAGTGTAGCTGAAGCTGCTCTTTGGAATGCAGGTCAAGAGCTGGTGTGTAAGCACAGACCCAAATGAAGCAAAGTGTTAAGTTATATGGCTATCTTGGGAAAGAGTATGCAAGCAAAAAATAATACAAGGGCAAATGTCTGAAAATGGACTATATTTGATGTACTTGAGCAAGGAGGCCGTGTGGTTGGATATAAGAACGTTAAGAGATTTGTGTGTGTGTGCGTGTGTGTGTGTGTGTGTGTGTGTGTAGCTGTCAAACTGCTATGCATCATAAGCTGGAAAAAGAGGATAATGAAGACCTTACTAAGAAAGGAAACATGCAGTAAGCAACTGCTATGCACTAATGACAGTGTATTCCCTCTTTTAACCTTCACAACAGCTACCCTTACAATAATAATATCTAATAATGTGTCGATCACTGCCTAAAGGACTGTGTGTACAAACTCATTCATAAAAATCCTGTGACACTTTATGAAGGAGGAAACAGGTTCAGATATTAGAAGTGATTTGCCCAAGTGACTGAAGCTGGCAACAGGCAGACTTGGCTTTTTAATTGATTACTGTGTGACTCTTCATCCCAGTTGGCCCATCCCACTGCCTCTTGGAGAGATATTTCGGATTGGAGCATACCTAGGTAGATCTGGGAAGAGAGAGCAGGGGTTGGACCAAAAAAAAAAAAAGAGGGCCATTTCAGGTACAGTAGTTTAAATCAAAGTGAGATGGGTGGTTGGAGGCCCTAACATGGAGACTGTAGATCTATAGTAGGAAGAGGGACCCATCTCAAGTGGCCCCACAGGCAGTGCTGATCTCACACTCTCTTTGTCAGATACCAGCTGTCATCACAATGGAAAGGCAGCTGCCTGAAATATCATGGCCCACAGGGGATTCATAAGCAATGCAACTGCCCTCAACCAAAGCTAACAACTTTTTGATCGGAAGAAGAGATGAGGCTCATGAAGGAATCTTGAAGATTCAGAATATTGAAGTAGAGAAGTAGCCTTAGTGATGGCAAAAGAAGGTTATTTGTTGCCTCCCCTCCACTTTTCTGAACAGAGTGCTGTGTGAGGACAGCCTGTCAAGGATGCTTTCCATCATGATTCCAGTCTGACTCCCAGGTAATCCCCAACTGATGTCTGCTTCGAAGCCCAATAGTCTAACAAAGCAAGAAAATATCCCGTCTGGGGTAAATAGAAGGTACTCAAGCCTTGATGTGCCACCACTGCGGGGAACCATCTTCTCACTATAGTCTAGCCATACCCACTATCACACCCACGGCCATCAACAGGTCCTAGAGGACCAAGAGAAGAGCAGTTGTGTGTGCCAGAAGCCCAAACACCACTGAAACAATGTCCAGTGGAAATGTGTAGCTCAGTGTGCAGTCAAGAATTTAAACTTCCAGAAAAAGGGTCTGGACTTTGCCCTGGAAAATGATATCTAAGCCCTTGGAATACCATGCCTGATAGGGGTATCTTTGTTTGCCTGGGAATCTTGAGTCACACCAAAGTCACACTGTTATAGTCTAGCAATGTAATTTAGAGTAGGGACTAACCACACTGGAGAGTAACAATGTAATTGAGATGAGGGCTGTGAGTCATATAACATCAGTCAGTCTTTGGAGGGGCTTGTGACTGAGGTCATCCACTTGTGCAATCAATCGATTATGCCTAACATGATGGAGCCCTAGTAGAAATTCCAAACCCTAAGCCTTGGGTGAGCTTTCCTGATTGGTAATACCTCATGTATATCACACATAAATGCCAGGAGACAAATATCATCCTGACTTCATGGGGAGAACAACTGAAAATTCCACATTCCATACTCTCCTAGACTCAGCCCTATATGCTTCTTGCCTGGACTGATTTTCATCTGTATCCTTTCTCTGGAATAAATTGTAACCATGAATGTAAAAACCTTCAGTAAGTTCTGTGAGTTCTTCTAATAAGTTATTGAAACTAAAATTGGTTTTGGGGACCCTCAAACTTATATTGGTATTAGAAAAAAGGATGGTCTTGCATGGACCTCCACACTCACCTACAGGTGGATGAGGGATGAGTCTATCTTTCCTATGCTCTTGGCTAGCTACATCATCTCAAAAAGTCCACTTAATGTGGATTCCGGCTTGTGCATCTCTAAAATGTCCATGACGTATATAAGTAAGAATGCTGGAGAATTAAATTATTTATTAGAGTCAGGATGATCCATAGAATAAAAGGCAGGAATTCAGAGACCACCCATCACTCTTTCCTCACTCCCTCTGGCCTTTCCAAACAAGCCAAGCTCACTCTTGACTTCCAAACTTTATCTCTGATGCTCCTTTACTAGAAGAACTACCCCATACCTCTCTGTGGCTGGGTCCTTCCCATCATGAGGTCTCTGATCAAATGCTTTCTTCCAGTGGGTTTTCCTTCCATCAAACTTAGCTCCTCACTCTGGGTATTTTGTACCATATCTGCTTGTTTTACTATCTTCATAGCAATTATCACCAGCTGTAATTCTCTTGATCACATGTTGACAAATGGTTTTAGTCTCCATCTTTTCCCTCTGAAAGTAAACTCTGAAAGAGCAAATCCAGATAGATCTTATCCATGGCTATGTCTCCAGATCCTATAGTATAGATGAGTATTTGCTGAACTAATGAATCTCTTCCTTTAATGGGAGACAAAATCAAAGACTGGAATGGAAAAGGAGCCTGCCAGCTAGCACGCATCACCAAGATGAACATATTTAACTGAAGTCTTTCCTTCTTGTGTCCAGGTTTGCTCACTTTTTAAACAGATTTGCATTTTCTTAGAATTCAGTGAGATGAATATAAAACTATATCAGATAAAGTCAAAGTTTTGAACTCATGCTGGATGCACTTATTGTGAAACCAGTAGTTGGTGGTGGTGGTAGTGGTGGCAGTGGTGGTTTGATTTGATTTTGCATCTTTTGTTTTTTGTTTTTGCAGGAGAGAGGTTATTAGTTTGTTTGATCATGTTTGTTTTTCATTTGTATTTTTATGATGAAGTGAAAAAGAAATGCCACAGTTAGAAGAGAAGGTTTGTCAAAAGAAAACCTTAGCACAAAGATGGAGGAGGCAGATGAAGAAGGTAGATTGGTTACATCTTTGACATGCTTGGCTTACCGGAAAAAGTGTTTTCCCCGTGAAGCCTCTTTTGGGTGTCTTCTAGTGTGACCACTGGGAAGATTAAGGGTAACAATATGGAAAAATCACTGGCACATGATGGGGATCCATAATACTGGACTTCCCTAAGTTTGGTCTGGGCAAGTACATCAAGAATTCAAATGCTGACACTTTCCTGTGTTGGACAGGACTTTTCCACTTGTAATTTTTTCTCATAGAGTGGGGAGAAGGCATTAGACAGTGACAAATGTGTCTCCTGAAGGAAATTTTATGTAGATTCTAAAAGCAGCAAATTGGCTTCTCTGGAGAGTAGGTTGCTTTCTGCAGACTGACAGAGACACAAGCAGATGGTACTTTCATTTTTACCTTGATGGCAGGTTATGAACAGAAGGTCAAATTAAACTTTGGAGATACACACACACACACACACACACACACTATATACACACACACATGTGTGCATGCACGCGCGCACACACACACACACACATATATATATATGTATACACACACACACACACACACACACACAGTTATTTTATTTTTATAAGGAAAAGGACACTGAGAGAAAACTCCAAATCCAGACCCCCAGCCAGGGTCAACACAGACCACATGATGAGTGGCTTTTGGGTGCACCCTTTCCATTTCATTGTTGTCATTATTGTTACCCCCAATTCCCACCCTCTTCTATTTAAAAGATCCCTATTTGGTTGGGCATTCAACATCTGCTCCTGTATTTTCCTTAGTCAATTTTACACTGCTTTAAAGCAGAATATGTGACTCCTCAGCAAATCTCGCCTCCCACCCATAAGTTACTAGTTCAGGAGGGGACACTCAGTTCAATTTGGCTAATAAAACTGGAAAATTTTTACCTATTGGCTTCTAGGGAGAATAATCTTCCTCTTAAGAGATCTTTCAGAGGAGAAACTTCCTCCCTCTTGATATGGACCTGGAAGTCTGACTCACTGAAGCTGTTGACAGCCAACTTGCAACCCCACGGGGAAGCAAGGAGAAGGCAAAGCAGAGGGAAAAGGAGTCACCTCCTGCCAAGACCAGGGAGCTGCTTAACCATGAAACCCTGGGCTTCCAACCCCCACAGAAACTTTCCATGAACCAATTTTCATTAAAGCTAATAGAGTTCCTTTGTCTAGTTCTTACACCCAAACACATCTGCATCCTACCTAATACAACTGGTTGGCTGCTGGACTCATCAAACTATTCACCCTGCACTTATCCATTCATTTGTTCAACAAACAGATCACCTACACTGAGTCCCCAGTAATACATGGAGACTCATCCTTAAGCTAACAATCTATAGAAAAAAACAAAGAAAATTTTATTAAAAATGAAAAAGGATGCAGTACAGTGAGATATGTGCATAAGGAAGGTGGTATAAGATACAGACTGGAACAAAGAAGTTGGGGGAACCAGGTGGTGGGTATTGGGGAGGGCACATATTACATGGAGCACTGGGTGTGGTGCAAAAAAAATGAATACTGTTACGCTGAAATGAAATTAAAAAAAAAAATCCAGAGGCAGAAACAAAAGAAAAAAAAATCAACTGTACCTTATATGGGAAAGGAATAGTTGTCTGGGTCTTGAGCAGTGAAGAGATATTCTGCCCAGGCAGAAGGAGGGCAATGGTATATCCCATAGAAAAATAAAGCTTGTTTAAGGACTCAGAGGTACAAAATAGCAAAAACAAAAACAAAAACAAAAGAAAACAAAACAAAAAACAACTTTAAGGAGCAAAAGCAATTAGGTATGACTGGAGCATGTGGGAATGAAAGGAAAAGGTTGGGAGACAAAACTGACCAGCTAAGAAGATCTGGAGGACTTTGCATGCCACCATTAGGGAGACATTGAAGGGTTTTAAGCAGTAGTTTCTGAAGGTTCTCCCAAAGTCATCCTTCCTCCAGGAAGCCTTCCATGACTATTTCAATGAGCCCTGAAATGTATTCTATCCAACTATCCAGTTTGGTATCACACAACACAAAGGCATGACACTGGGGTCTAAGACCCAGAGAAGTCAGGAACTAGTGTCTTACTTCTCTCTCTGGAGTAAGTGGATACTTCACTAAGGCCAGTGAAACGAAATGTGATTTCATTAGTGAATTCAAAGTTACCCAATGGTATTTGCCTTTTAAATAAATTAAGACCTCCTTGGCTCATTATAATCATGAAAGTCTCTTCTGGTGTATTTCCAAGGACACATTGGCAAAACGGAAGTATTTATTTTATTTTATGTGTTCAATTTCACATTCATTTTACATGAATCTAGTGTCACCCACCTTAGAGTTCAGTACAAGACGAGTTGCTAAGTGATTAAGATCTATATTATTATTTTGGACAGCTTCTTGATTCTTTTTTTCAGGACTGTAGAAGCTTAGAAAGTCTCATAAAAATGCATGTGCCTTCCATTGCAGTCAGGCGGCAAAAGGCCTTCTGAACATGCAATCTCCTTTCCTACCCAGTGCCTTTGCTCAAGATGTTCTGACAGGAAAGCCCTTCTTTCTATTCATTCCTACGCTTCATTCATTGAAGTCAAGCTGAATATCCACCCCTTTCCTGAGATCTGATTAGAAAAACAGTAAGCTGGCAATAAGATGACTTAGTTACATTAGGTTTGCAGAGTCACTTGAATTACCTGAGCCTGTTTCTCCAGTTGTAAAATAAGAGATTTCAATAGATTGATTCAAGATACAGGTATTGAGCAATTAGCTTATAGATTAGATGTTAATAGATGCTGACATACAGAGATAAGTATGATATGATCTCCTTTTGGAGGATTTTAGGATTTTACAAACTGGATGGAGAAAGACCTATAGAGATACATGCATAAATAATTACAAGACCTAATATTATTATACAGTATGGGAGATTGTGTCAATGATTTCCAAAATGCACCAAGCTGATATTCTGTAATTCTTCTTTCTATTAGCTTTCTCAACATTTTATACTTAATTCATCATAATGTTTATGTGAATTAAAGTTCTTTCTTCAACTCAACTAAACCATAAATATACTTTTTAAAGAAACACATTCGCAATATGCTTTAGAGTTAACAAAGATTTTTCATTTGTGATAGGTAATTAAATTATCACACTGAATTAGGGAGCTAAGTTCTTCTTTTCATAAGAAGAAATTCTGAGAAGCTTAACATCTTATTCAATGTCATACAGATAAATGGCAGAGCCATAGCATAAAATTATTTTTCTTTCTGTGCCATAATGCTCATGTCCTTAAGTCAGAGTTTTCCCACCCTCCCTCCCTCTGTCTCTCTGTATCTCTGTCTCTGTCTCTCTCTTTCTCACACACACATCTCTTACTCAAAACTTTGTTAAGAAGCAACATTATAGAGAAGTGGAAGCCTATCTAAATTACCTCCCCTTTCTACGCCACTCTTATCCCTTACTCTGCTTCTTTCACTTTGCCTTCTTAATCAGAACAGATATCCTTCTCCTCTTAATGACTAACCCCTCCTCACACACTGAGCAATCACCTCATCTCCTCCCATCCACATTGAGATTTTTCTTTCTTGAATCCTGCTTCTTAGTGTCTCTTCCCTTCCCCACTGAAAAATGTTTACATGTTCCCTACCCCAAATCAACATAATTAATTAAGTGGCTATTCTATACCAAGCCTTGAGTTGAGTATTGGAGTACCAAAGATGAATAAGATATGAGCTTTGTCCTCAAAGAACTCATCATCAAGTCTTGAGACAGACAAGATCATAGCATTATTTCACTCAAGGAAACTCTTGTTCTCACTAAAGTTCAGACATAAATAAAGAGAAGATTATAGCTTAACAAAACCAGAACCATGACAGTCCTGCCCAAATACCCAACCACACATAATTTAGTGTTTTGCCATCTTAGTTCCACCCCCATCAATGAAAAATCTTGGATGGACTGGTTCCCTTTACATTGTAATTTGTGATATAACAATTCCAAGGTACAAGCAGTAATTACTCAGTAATTACTAAGTACTTAGTGACACCAGAGTAAAAACCCATTTGAGGGAAACGATAATCCTCCTATTAGTAGCACTTAACCACCTTTTAAGAATAATAGGCTACAATCATTGTAGCTTCACGCATTGGAAATTTTTCCTGCCCATCCAAAGTCCTCACCGGCATAAGCTCAGGTAATCAGCAACAATTATTTTAATTATAGATTGCCTTCTGACCAAAGAAGACTAGAGGATGGGCAACCATTCCACCTCATTTAGAACAACTACAGCTATGATAAAGGCTGAAAGAAAAAGATCAATTACTTCAGAAGCACACAATGGGATGTCTGAACTATTTTAAGAGAGGGAAAGGAAGTGAGAGAAGACAGTTTTAAACTAAAAACTGGGAAAGAGTGCGAATTAGCCTGAGAAAGGAGTAGAGGGCTTTCAGACAGAGAGGAAGTATGATCAAAGGCTCCAGGGCAGGGAAGATCTTATCACTCAAGGACTCACAGATAGCCAATGGATGTGGAATGAAGTGAGAAGAAGGCAGCTCAGAAGCTGAAGCATTAGGAGGAAATAGGTCAATGCCTTAGAAGCCAAGCTATCAATTTTAGACCTGATCCTAAAAAACCTGAAAGTCATTTAAAGATTTGGGGTGGGGTGCTGTGTCATATTTCCCTTCTGAAGAGAGGACTTAGTCTGCTGCACAGAATAGATGCAGAAGGGAGTAGCTGGAGGACAGTTAGTCAGGAAAACATTATAGATGTTGAGGAGAGGAGGAGGTGGTCCAGACTCCACCCTAAAGGGTATGAACTAAGTGAAGTCCGATGCTACCCATGTGCAGAGCCATCTGGCTCCACTCCGTCTGACATCTGGACCAACACTCTTTTCCATTTGTCATGACCAATGGGTCCACAGAGAATAGCTGACAGCAAATATACTCACAAAGGGACTGGACAAAGCAAGACAGACAGCTGGGGACTAGAAGAATATTGAAAATTTTGGACACAGTGGGACCCAGATCTTTTGTGAGGATTAGATGAGAAGAAGCATGTCAACCCTTCAGTACCTGGAATACACAGAGGCTCAGCACATTTTGGCAGGTGTTCTTAATTCTACTCCCCATCTGCTATGACCTGCATCATAACTCAGCTCCACAAGAGGAAAGGTAAGTCTAATATATCTCCATCCCCAGCACTGGGCATAGTCTTTGATATATACCAGGTTATCCATAAATCCTCCTTTTTTTTAATAAGTCCTCACTGAATAAATAAACTGAACAAAAACTTTTTTAAAAGAATTTTGGCTTAAGAAATTCCTGTTACCTTTGTGGTACTCTAAGGGATTCAGAGCACCCATAACCAGATCCAAAAGAAATGTTAAAAAGCCACCTAAGATTCTGAAGAACAGGTCTTGTTCCTGCTCAGTTGCTTAGGATAACCAGAGGAAAGGCCTCTCATGGGAGAACAAAACCAAAGACTGGGCTGTCAACTAGGTCACATTAGGACAAGGCTGCTTAAGGCAATGTTGCTGATATGAACAAGCCACGACAAATCAGAAAAAAAAAAAGTGCATAGTATTGAGCCTGAAGGCCCAGCGAAGGATGGAGCCAGGTAAATGAGTAATGAGTCTAGAAGCTCAACAACCTGAAAGCAATGTAGAAAAAGAGGTGAGGGATGGATAGACAAGTAGTTCGTAACTGAGACCATTAGCTAACAGCAGGATGGACTTGCCATAGAGAGCCATGACCCTTGTACAGAATACAACAGGCTTACAGCCTGAAGAAACTGTACAGGGAAGATCCTCAGAGTAGCATCCTGGGTTTGGCATGTAAAAAGGACATGGAATGTACTTCCTCCAGAAGGACATCACTCCCATCACTGAGAAGCAGGCCTCAGGGACTGAGTATCCCTATGCTCACTTACATGATCCTCACTAACAGCAAGATGTATGAGAAGTTTGTTAACCTTCTCAGTAGCTCAGCCCTGTTTGTACACTGTGATCTAAGAAGCTGCAACTATCCCAAAGAAGACAACTATTAGTGATATAAGAGCTTTAATATTTTATTTCTTTGAGAATTTGGTGGAACTCTGTTAATGAAATCTATGTTTATACATCCCTGAATCATGGGTAAAACCTGAGTAGGTGTACATGGAGAGGTTTCACCTATCAGAATGTTCTGAGACTAATGGGAATTCAACCAGGAGGGCCACTGATATGAGAAGCTTCCAACCAGAAATGTATTCAGAAAGAGAGCCCAAGAAACTCTTAACTATCTTAGAAAGTGTTTAAGGGCTTCAACTGAAAGGCCTTCCTGTCACAGGCTGAGTACTGGGTGAGGAAGAAGGAAGACTCAAGGTTGTCAGTGCTCAGAAGGTAGCAAGTTTGGGTGGATGCAGACTCCGTGGTCAGCATACCAGAGATCAAGTCCTTGTGGAAGGAACCCAACTTGTCCCTAGCATCATGGAGCATCAGTCACCAATCTGTAAAGTGTGTGTGTCCACAAACACTTTTTTCAGCAAAATGATTTGAATATGAAATAAGGTAAGATATGCAAAGCACCAGAAATGGTGCCTGACCCACTTGAGATGCCCCCTAGGTTCATACATTCAATAAATATGTAATGAACACCCACTCTTCATCAGGCAGTTTCCTGAGTACTGGGGATGTAATAGTTAGCAAAACAAAATTCCTGTCCATGTGAAGCTAATATTTGAGAGAGGATGACAAAAGACATAGATATATTTGTTTACATTAGAGGTGGGGAAAAACAGTGCTATAAAAATAGAAAGTGACATAAGCATGTTTATATAGAAGGTCAGGAAGTGGAAGTGGTCCTTGAGAAAATATATGAATAAAGTAAGGGCAAAGAGAGCAGAAACAGCAAATGGGATGAGATGGGTTGTGCTTGGTATATTCAATGAGCTATGAGAACAGTTTCTTCTCTTTTCTTACTGTTCCTTCAGGACCACTCAACACATGACATATGTGGCCCTTCCTATCTTCAGTCCTAAAGCTATATCATCTCTTCAAGAGATCTATTCCAAACCTGTCCCATTTGTGTGAAAATATCCCCCCTGGAAGCAGTGTGTGCCTCTTTCTAAGAGGCAGATTTCCCTGAGAGAACTAACCCGTCTCTGAGCCTGATGAGTTGCAGTGGGCAGGTAACCCCACCCCCAGTGCTCACAGGTTTCTGGTTATCGCAGCTGGTCAGGATGCCTTCTGATGCCTATAGTAGCCTGGGTGCGTGCCTCAGAAGGAATGGTGGTTATTCACAAGAGGCAAGTGTGAGATTGAAGATGGAGTGAGGGTGTGGAAGGGGGCAAAGAGGTCCACAGCCACACTCCCTTCTGATTTCTGACCAAAAAAGCAAAGGCTTGGATTGTGTTCCTCAGAGGCTCTCCCCGCACTGGTTAATGGAAAAGGCAGGTGGGAAGTGAAAAGGCAGAAAGGGAGTATGGAATATTTTCTTTTGCTTTGTTGGCTTTGGAAAGCTAAAAAGGATTCCACCACCTGTGATTCCAGCCCTGATTGCAAAACATTCTGTTACTTTAGCTGTGAGTCTGTAGTTAGCAGATTGTCAGTTTGGCCTCGCAGCGATATAGCAGCCAAAAAAGATTACACATTTTAATTTCCTGAGCAGGTGCAGGCATCAGGACTGGTTTCAGAATATCACTGAAAAGCAAAATAGAGGTGGAGAAGGAAAGCAAGAACTGGGGTTAAGAGCTTATGTGTGGTGGAGTGGGGTGGGGTGAGCACAGGAGGAAGAAATGAGGCAAAAACAAGGAGAAATCTAAATATATGAGAGAAGAAATACAAAAAATATAAGAGGGTGGCAACCAGAAGGGGACTGAGGGTACCTCAGAGTAATTATTAGAAATTTAAGGATCAAAGGGAAGGTGCTATTTTGTGCATTTGCTCCCATGTTATGCTCAACCTCATGTAGGATAAGGGTCATCATTAACCCAGAGTGCCTTTGTGAAAATGTGACAAGATGCTGTTTTCCCACCATAAATGACAGCTGTTCTCATTGCATGTAGTGGTGAGCAGAGCACTGGCTGCATTTCACCATCATATATGCACTGTTGTACAGATCACAAATGTACACCTTTGCCTGATGGTCCTGTTCATACTATAAAATTGATTTTATTTTTTAAAGATTTTATTTATTTATTTGACAGTGTAAGAGATCACAAGTGGACAGAGAGGCAGGCAGAGAGAGGGGGGAAGCAGGCTTCTTGCTGAGCAGAGAGCCCGATGTGGGGCTCAATCCCAGGACCCTGAGATCATGACCTGAGCCAAAGACAGAGGCTTAACCCAGTGAGCCACCCAGATGCCCCTAAAACTGATTTTTTTAAAAATATTTTATTTATTTATTTGACAGAGAAAGATCACAAGTAGGCAGAGAGGCAGGCAGAGAGAGAGAGAGAGAGAGAGAAGCAGACTCCCTGCTGAGCAAAGAGCCTGATGCGGGGCTCGATCCCAGGACCTGAGATCATGACCTGAGCCGAAGGCAGCGGTTTAACCCACTGAGCCACCCAGGTGCCCCCTAAAACTGATTTTAAGTAAAGCAACAAGACTTTGGATGTTGAGACAGAACTGTGCTCTCATGAGAAAAAAGAAAGCAAAGCAGCAGCAAGGAGGAGAAATAAGTTAGTGAGAGAACGCAGTTCTAAAAACTTGGCTGTGAGAATGTCAAATAATCAAAGACCATATCTCAAAGGGAAGAGCATATTTCCTAGAATGGAGCAATGATGTGGTAGGAAGAGAGTCAAGGCACCTGCCCAGGCCCCATCCTCTGGAATTGCTTCCCACCACCCTCTCAATCTCACACAGCCAATGAATGAATGAATGCATTTCTGATTGTGTAGATCCTATCCCAGAGATCCTATCCCATTCCAATCTTTCAGTGATGTGGGAAGGAGAAAGAACATCAAGATAATGTAATGATTATCTTATAGGTGCCTGAGGTCTGTGATTACACTAACTTATTCAACAAGCATTCAGTCAGCACTCACTTTGTGCTAAGTATTCTGCTAGGTACTGGTAATATAACAGCACCAAAATAATCATGATTTCTTTGCTTGTATGATTGGTGTGATGATGACACAAGATAAGGCAAAGGCAGTACACAAAATGATTAAGAACATGAGCAGGCATGGTAATAATATTATAATGGTTCCTTCTTCATAGAATTGTTTAATGACTAAATTAGATAATGCGAGTGATTTAGTGCAATGCATGATTCAAAGTAGTCTATTCATAACATTATTTACCTTTCCACATTTTTTCTCCCTCTCCTACTTTAAAGATAAGAAAAAATATCCAATTCAGATGTACAAAAACTAGAAGAATGTTGTTATCACCATTACAATATAAAAAATTCTAGAAAAACTTTAATTACTTTTCTTGGACTCATTAGAGAATTAAGGTCATGGGACAAGAAGCAGAATCTGGAGAATCACCACAGAGAAAAACAGGACCCACCAAGATCATCAATAGGACCCAATAATGCCAGTAAGACAATTTAGCAAGATAATTTTGATGAATTTATAAAATCTGAAAGTGGTCTAGTGTGAAAGCATGAAGGCCCTGTGATCACAGACACAGAGAGCACCACACCCTTTCTTACAAGTTTATGTTTGTTTGTTTGTTTGTTTGTTTTTCCAATTTTAAGTTTTTGTTTTAATTCTAGTCAGTTAAAATACAGTATTATATTAATCTCAGGTGTACAATCAAGAAACATACTCTTAATTATAGGTCCACACCCCCTTGAAGACTTTTCCTCCAGGATTCCACCAGACACTCACATGGAGAAACCTAAGATTGCTTCCCAATGGAGCTGGCTAGAGGATGTAGGGCAGTAAGCATTGCTGATACCCATCCACAACCATGTTTACATCTTCCCTACAGGACAGAAACATTAATCTACAGAAGAAAATGCAACAAGAACACCAGCTTGAGGGCACTGAAGTAAACCTACTACAGCTAGAGGAAAGGAATAGGAAAAAAAAATCTACTCGTGGAAGAGGGGTAGAGACACATGCTATGTCCACCATTACCTCTAGGACAACAGTTAGAAAAATTTAAAACTATACCCCTAAGAAACAGAGTCAATGACTGTCTAAGAAGAAGGCTTAGTTATAACCTCAGAGAACGCCTTCACAGTTGCTTCCAACATCACACTACCAATCACCAAATAAAAATGTAGTGGGTTAGGACTAGAAGCACCATGAGAGAAAGATTTTATCTGGCATGCAGTACAAGTAAAGATACAGAGCTAAGTAGGTACAACTAGACCCAAAATGGGAGCAGGCATTGAGAAAAATGGTGTGGTTTATTAGCTCACACAATAAACACAGCATTGCACTCATAGAAATGGAAGCCTCTGATGCACAAGGACAGTAAAAAGTAATAACAAACTTGAAACACAGCTCAATTTTCAAATGGATAGCAGAGTCCCCCTCCCCCGTACGCTGAAATCAAAAGGAAATAAAAAGTTTGCTTCTCTTTCAGTATAACTGGAAGAGACAAAGCAATGATAAGAACCAACTTGCATATGACACAGACTGGTCTAGGATATTTTTTCCATTAATCCTATAAGGTGCACTTACAAAAGGAAATAGCTGGCTCTGTTAGAAAGGGTAGACAACATAAACAATCAGATAGGCAGTTTCAGCAGAGATGAAAACCATTAGAAATAATCTGAGGGCACCTGGATTGTTCAGTCGATTAAGTGCCCAACTCTTGATTTTGGCTCAGGTCATGATCTCAGGGTCATGGGATTGAGTCCCACACTGGGGTCAACTCCCCTTGAGATTCTCCCCTTCCCCCTCATCACCTACCCCCCCACTAATGTTCTTTCTCTCTCTAACAAATAAATAAATTAAAATATATTCTTAAAAATAAATAATCTGAAAATGTTAGCAATCTAAAATATAGTAATAGAAATTTAAAAAAAAAAAAAAAGATCTCAACAAGCACATCAGTGTTTTCAGCATAGCCAAAAAAGTATCAGAGAACTTAAAGACAGGTCAGTAGAAATTACTCAGCTGAAACACAAAGTGAAAAATGAGCAAAAAGTAAAACAACAATAACAAAAATAGAACATCCAAAATATACAAATAATTAGAACCTCCCCCAAAAAGAAGGAGAAAATAACAAAGAAGGAATAAATGTCAAAAATTTTCTAAAATTAGAGGCAGGCAGCAAAATAAAGATTTAAACAGCTCAAAAACAGTAGGGAACACAAATATTAAATAAACCACAACTAGGTATATAATAGTCAAACTGCTACGATTAATAACCAAAAGAAAATGTTGAATGTAGTTAAAGAAAATAGACACATTACCTACAGAAGATCAAGGAAATTAATTATGTAAGATTTATCACTGGTAATAATGCAGACAAGACAATGTAGTGACATCTTCAAAATTTGGGGGGAAAGACATTGACCCACCAGTAAAAACGCACTTCAAAAGTGACAGAAAGGGGCATGTGATTGGCTCAGTGAGTTAATGCCTCTGCCTTCTGCTCAGGTCATGATCCCAGGGTCCTGGGATCCAGCCTCGCATTTAGCTCTCTGCTCAGCAGGGAGCCTGCTTCCCCCACTCTCTCTGCCTGCCTCCCTGTCTACTTGTGATTTCTGTCTGTAAAATAAATAAATAAAATCTTTTTTTTTTTTTAAAGTGAAGGAGAAATGAGATATTCTCAAACAAAAACTGACATACTTCATAAGAAATGATAAAGGAAGTTATTCAGATAGAAAGAATATGATATTTGGCAGAAACCTGGCACTACACAAAGAAATGAAAAGCATCAGAAATGGAATAAGTGGAGGTAAAATAAAAATCATTTTCCTATTTTTAGTTTCTTTAAATAGTAAATGACTGTTTAAGGTAAAAATAGTAAAAATGTATTGTTTAAAGTATATATAAAAGTCATATTATGCTAAGCAAAATAAGTCAGTTAGAGAAAGAAAAATACCATATGATTTTACTCATATGTGGAATTTAAGAAGCAAATCAAATGACCAAAGGAGAAAGAGAGAGAGAAAGAAACTGGCAAACCAAGAAACAGACTTAACTACAGAACAAACTGAGAATTCAGACAAGGTCAAGGGAAAAAGTGATGTAACCTACAAAGTAACCCCCACTAGGTTACCAGTAGATCTCTCAGCAGAAACTGAGGTCAGGAAAGACTGGAATCACATGCTCAAAATGTTGAAAGGAAAAAAAAAAAAAAAATACCAGACAAGAATACAAGAATACTCTATTCAGCAAAGTTATCTTTCTGATATGAAGGAAAATAAGACTTTCTCAGACAGAAGAAGAGGAAGAGGAAGAAGAAAAACAAGATCAAGACAAACGAGAAAGAGGAGGTGGAAGAGGAGGAGGAAGAAGGAACATACCCCCATGGAAACCCATTAGTTTACAAAGATAGTCAAAACAAGGGGAAAGAAACAATAGAAATGCAAAACAATGAGAAAGCAATAAGATCACATTAGTAAGTCTCACATGTTAATAATAACACTAGATAAATAGATTGAATTCACCAATTAAAAAAAAAACACAAAATGGATGAATGTATAAAAAAAAAGACTCAATTATATGCTACCTATAAGAGACTCACTTCAGCTTTAAGAATACATACAGGATCAACATGAAGGAACAGAAAACAATATTCCATACAAGTAGAAACCAAAAGAAAATGGGGCTAACTATCTATTTAACTTTAATCCAGAAAATAGTAACAAGGTACAAAGAAAGCCTTTATATAACAATAAAGAGGTCAATTGATCAAGGAGATATAACAATTATAAATATTTATATACCCTACATCAGGGCACTAAATATATTTTTTAAATGCTAACAAATCTGAAGGGAGAAAGAGACAATAATACAAAAACGGTAGGAGAATTCACTGCCCCACCTTCAACAATGAATAGATAATCCACACACAAAATCAACAATGAAACATTGTATTTTGACAGATACATTAGAACAAGTGGACATAACAGATAACAGACATTTATAGAGCACTACACCCAAAAGCAGAAGAATACACATTCTTCTCAAGTGTACATGAGATATTCTCCAGGATAGATCATAAGATAGGACACAAAATAAGTCTTAGCAAACACATGAGTAAAATCATACCAACTACCTTTTCTAACAACAGTGTTATGGAGCTAGAAATCAATAAAAGAGGAAAGCTGGAAAATCTACAGATATGTGGAAATTAAAGAAAATACTCCTGATCAAACAATGGGTCAAAGAAGAACTCAAAGGAAATTGTTTAAAATCTCAAAACAAATGAAAACAAAAACACAACATACTCAAATCCACGGGATGCTGTAAAAACAGTCTGATAAGGAAATCTATAGTGATAAGTCCGTGTATTTGGAAAATAAAAATATCTCTAACAATTTTACTTTACATCTCAAGAAATTAGAAAAAGAACAAACAAAGTCCAAAATTAACAGAAGAAAAATAACAAAGATCAAAGTGGAAATAAAGGAAATAGAAATCAGAAAACAATAGGAAAGAAGTCAACAAAGCTAACAAATTAACAAACCTTTGGCTAGACTAAGAAAAAGACAGATAAGACTCAAATATATAAAATTAGAAATTAAAGAGGAGACTTTACAGTTGATACTACAGAAATACAGAAAAGCCCAGGACTAGATAACATCTCTGGGAAATTGTACCAAATATTTAAAGAAGAATTTATACCAACTTTTGTCAAACTTTTCTCAAAAAGTTGAAAAGGAGGCAACACTTGCAAACACATTTTATGAGACCTGCATTACCCAGACACCAAAGCCAGATAAAACACTACTAGGAAAAACAACCAAACAAACAAACAAACAAACAAAAAAAAAAACTATAGACCACTATCTGATAAATATAGACACAAAAACTCTCAGCAAAACATCAAAATATTAGGAAACTTAATTCACTGGCACATTTAAAGGATTATATAAAAAGTTATTCAAACTGATCGAGTGGGATTTATCACTGGGATACAGGATGTTTCAACATATGCAATCAATACATGTGATACACCAAATTAATAGAATAGAAATCGTATAATTATCTCAGTAGATGCAGGAAAAGTATTTGAAAAAAATATAATATTCTTTCATAAGATCCTCCAATCCTTCAATAAACTGGGTGTAGGTGAAACATGCCTCAATAAAATAAAAGTCATATACAACAAATCCACAACTAGGATTATACTCAGTTGTGAAAAATTGAAAGATTTTCTTCTAAAATCAGGAATAACACAGCTACTCTCCTTCATAGTAGTAAGAGTCATAGCTAAGGCAATTAGGCAAGATAAACAAAATACATTCAAATTGGAAAGGAAAAAGTGAACTTGTCATTATTTGCATATTATGTGATTTTATATACAGAAAATTCTAAAGATTCAGCCAAAAAGCTGTTGGAACTGATCAACAAATTCAGTATGTTTACAGAATATAAAATCAACATACAGAAATCAGTTTTATTTCTATACAGTAACAATTAAATATATTATTTTCACTTAATCAACCTGAAAAGGAAGTAAAGAAAACTGTCCCATTTGCAGTCACATCAAAAACAATATAATACTGAGGACTAAATTTTGCCAAGAAATGAAAACATGTAAACAATAAAAACTATAAGCCTTGATTAAAGAAATTGAAGAAGATGCAAACAAATGGATAGATATCTTGTGTTTGTGGATAGAAAAATCAGTATTGTTAAAATGTCCATATTACTTAAAGCCATCTAGAGATTCAATGCAATCTATATCAAAATTGCAATGACATTTTTCACATAAATATTACCTAAAATTTGTATGGAACCACAAAGGACCCTGAATAGCCAATTTAGTCCTGAGAAAAAAAGAATAAAGTGGGAGACATCACATTTCCTGATTTCAAACTATACTACAAAACTATAGTAATCAAAACAATATGAAATTGGTAAAAATAGTCACATAGACCAAAATCAACCAACAGAACAGAAAAGAGAGACCAGGAACAAATCCCTTAATATATGCCTAACTAACATTAAACAAAGTAACCAAGAATACTCAACGTATATAAAATGTATGAAATCAACACATTGTATACCTAATACATACCTAATGTTTAATGTCAATTATATTTTTTAAAATAATAAATTAATAAATTTTTATTGGCATATAAAAAGACCTTTGTACCAAAGAAGCAACTGTATTGTTATTTAGAGATAGAATTAGAGTATTCAAAAATAAGTAAGACAATTTTTTAAAAGAATCATAAGTCAATTAAGAACATTTTTTTAAAAATGCTCCAAAAAGGCATAGATAGAAGAAAATACAGGACAAAGGAGGAAAAAAAAAAAAAAAAAAAAACCTATGGAAGATGATACATTTGTATTAGCTACCAATATTAATACCAATAATCACTCTAAATGTAATGATCTCAAATTACCATCTGAAAAACAAATTGTAAGTTTGATTTAAAAATCAAATCCTATTCTCATTATACATATATGAGACAATATATATATTGTCTATAAAGAGCACCTCAAATATGGAAAGTGGGAGACATAAATGGAGAGAAGGTTCATAAATGAGAGAGCAAACTGCACATAAAGCTTAGAAAGAAGTGAGAACTAGACTGTGGCATATTCTGATTCCCTGAAGATGCCTGAGCTGTCCCTAATACTATGAAGAGGCCCTGAATAATTTGATAATTTGAAGGTATTGGCTTTGGTTTGTATCTCTTTACAAAGATTGGCAGATTATTAAAATGCTTATAATTAGTTGAAAATAGAGGCAAAAATATCATTGGATCACTCTACCAAAACCATTCAATGAAAACCAGAAAGAGTATCACTATCACCGTTAACAAGAAAAAAAAAAAAAACCTGAAAAATCTGAAGATTTACATGTCTTCTTTAACCTGCCATAAAGCCAATATCACAGGGCACTTAATTATCTTGAAAGATAATAAAAGACAATCACCTTCAGTGAGATACAAGATGTAAATATTTGCTTACCTGGGACAGATGATGTTGGACTCTAAAAATAAGAATTCAGATAATAATTTTAGTTAATTATTCAGTGAGAAGTATGGCCTAGTGAGAGAATATAGAACCTCAGGTTCCATAAAAACAAGAGGTATTTATGTGAACTTTAAGGCTCTTCATGGTTCTCACTGGATGTCACTTAGATAAATAGATGATAGATAATAGATAGATGATAGATAAGATAGGTGATAGATAGATGGTAGATGATGATTGATAGATAAATGATAGATGATAGATGATAGATTGATAAATAGATAAATGATAAATGATAGATAATAGATTAGATAGATAAATAGGTAGATAGATATAGATAGATGATTGATGATCAATGATAGATAAATATATATAGATAGATGATAGGAGACAGATGATGATAGATGACAGATAGATGATAGATTAGGTGGATAGAAAGATATAGATAAATAGATGATAGATGATGATAGATATAGATAGATGATCAATAGTTAGATAAATAGATATAGATAGGTGATAGATGATTGATGATAGATAATAGATTAGATAGATTTAGATAGATGATAGGTGAGCAAAGATAGGTAGGTAGATAATAGAAAGATAGATTAGATAGATAGGTAGATAGATGATAGATAGACAGATAGGAGATAGATGATAGATGGATAGATGATAGATAGAGGATTGATGATGGATAGATAGAAGATAGATGATAGATATAGATAGATGAATGATGATAGATAAGATAGGTAAGTAGATAGATATATGATAGATGATCGATGATAGAAATGGATGGTAGTGAATAGATAGGAGAAGATGATAGATGACAGATAGATGATAGAAGATAGATGATTGATAAATAGAGATGATTGATAGACAGTAGATAGATGATTGATTGACAGATGATAGACTAGATAGATAGATAAAAGATAGTGATGAAATATATCTCTCATGTCACAGACTTCAGAGAAGGAAAAGCAGTAGTGTTGGGCAAGGCACAAGGACCTGCTCTCCCTATTTCTCTTATGGTACAATGGTTAAACAACACTAGAGGGGAAAAACCCAAAACAAAATGATATGCTTGACCATTGCAAAGTAAAGGAAACCTCTTGCAGGTGGGAAAAAGTATTTAAAAAAAATAACCTAAGAAATGTGCAAAAATAAGTGCTGGCCTAGACATAAATCTGGCAGCAAGAAATGATTATTGACAAGGCATTGACCCCGAGTACCAGAAAGACAATGACAGTGAATTAATAAAAACACATAACAACCCCACCTACCTCCACACAAAACTAGTAAAAATGAATTAACAGTTACCACTGTTCTGTTGTTGGGACAAAGTCAAGAGCATGGAGAAAGTCTCTTTCTGAAAAAGCACAAAAGAAATGCCTAAAACTGAGAGTAGAATAGATTTCATGAGAAACCATCTAGCCAACCAGAACCTGCCCCCCACACAAGAGAATGCTAAAGGATTTTCTAGGTTGTAGTACACTGAAAATAACCATAGGAACAACAAATCCCAACCAAGATCAACTCCTGAATAGACATGCTCAACCCCCTTACTAAAGTCTTAACATAAGGAAAAACAAGCCAATTGCCAGATAAAAAATGGTTTTTCTCAGCCTCTACTGAACTATACAAATATTTCCAACTTACTCTAAGAAATTATGAGTCATAATAATAAACAAGGGGAAAAAACACAATGTTAGGAGATTAAGCAACCAACATAACCAGACTTATATATGATACTAATTTTAAAACAAGATTTAAAATAGCAATGAGTTATATCGTAAATGCTCTAAAGGAAAAAGTATTCAACATCCAAGAACAGATGGGTAATCTTGGAAGAGAAATAAAAACTCTAACAAAGAATCAAAAGAAAATGTTAGAATCACAAAACACTACAACAGAAATGAACAATGCACTTGACAGTCTTATCAGTAGAACTAGGACAGATAGGAAAGACTTAGTAAGACTGGAGAGTCAATAGAAATACACAAATAGACAAAGAAATGATAGAGGAAAAATAAAAAGACAAAACATCTAAAAGTGGTAGGACAATAACAAACATAAGCATAATTGGGATCCCAGAAGAAAATTGAGATAACAGGGTAGAAGACATACTTGAAGAAATAATCATCAAAACAATTTTAAAAGTATGGTCAAACCATCACTCTAAAAAAACTCACTGAACACCAATAAAAGAAACAACAAAACAAAAATAGAAAACACTTGCACATATATTAAATATACTGAAAATTCAATACAGAGAAAATCTAGAAATCAGCCAGAGAAAATAAGCACATTACCTATACAGGCAGAGAGATAAGAATAACAACAGCTTTCTAATCAGAAACTATGTAATTCAGAAAATGAAATGACAACTTTGAAGTGTTGAAAGGGAAAATAAAAGCTATTAATTCAAAATTACACAGCCAACAAACATATCTTTTCTTTTCTTTGAAGATTTTATTTATTTATTAGAGAGAGAAAGAACACAAGTAAGGGGGAGGAGTAGAGGAAGAGGGAGAGAGTGAGTCCCAAGCAAACTCAAGCCCAATGTGGGCCTTGATCCCACAACCCTGAGATCATGACCTGAGTCAAAATCAAGAGTCAGACATTTAAGCAACAGAGCCACCCAGGTGCTCCAAACTACATATCTTTCTAATTTTTTTTTATTTTTTTATGATTTTATTTATTTATTTGAGACATAGAGAAAGTGAGAGAGAACACAGTGGGAGGGGAAGAAGAGGGGAAGAAGGAGAAGCAGACTTCTGGCTGAGCAGAGAGCCTGTGGTGGAGCTTGATCCCAGGACCCTGGGATCATGACCTGAGCCAAAGGTAGATGCTTAACCCACTGAACCAACATGACTAACATAACATAATTAAAAAAAAATAAATAAATAGAAAGAGAAATAAAGACTTTTTCAGAAAAATATCTACACTACAGGAAATATGCAATATCTTTTCAGTCAGCAACAATTATGATGTCACAGGGAATTTAATTCTACACAAAATGTAGTATAATATTATAAACAAAATCAATTAATTACAAAATACATTTATTTCTTATTTCAATATCTTTAAAACATAACTGCCTAAAGCCAAAATAGTAACAATGCATTGTGTAACTGTAACATCTATAAAACTAAACTGTATGACAAAAAAAAAACACACACACAAAGAATGAGGATTAAGAATTATAAGGTATGATAAACACCTTATAAGAATAAAGTGTATAATATTATTTGAAGGTATATGATGATTAATTAAAAATTAAACCCTAAGGTAATAACTAAAACAATTTTGAAAAAAGGTGTAAACACTAACCCAATAGTAGAGATAAAATTTAATCATAAAAATGAACATTTAGGGGCGCCTGGGTGGCTCAGTGGGTTGAAGCCTCTGCCTTCTGCTCAGGTCATGATCTCAGGGTCCTGGGATCAAGCCCCTCATCGGGCTCTCTGCTCAGCAGGGAGCGTGCTTCCCCCTCTCTCTCTGCCTGCCTCTCTGCCTACTTGCGATCTCTGTCAAATAAAGAAATAAAATCTTTAAAAAAAATGAACATTTAATCCAAATAAAGAAAAAAAGGAAAATAAAGCAAAGTGCAAAGAAAAAAATAGAAAATAGTTCCCCAGATACTAACTTTTAATGTATCTTATTAAGACATAAGAAGATAGATTTTCATCCAATATTATCAATAATTACATTAAATAGTAGTGGCCTAAGCACATCGTTAAAAGAAGGATTGATAAATTGAATTAAGAAAGCAGCATCTGTCTACAATAAACACACTCTGAATATATACACAAAACTAAGTTAGAAATGAAACTATGGAAACTGGATTCCATTTAAGTAGTAACCAGAAGAAAGCTGGACAAGGTATTTAATATTTATGAAAGTGCACTTTAAAAAAAGTATGTAAACAAACATAAGGAAGAACATCATATAATGATAGAAAGGTCAATTATCAAAGAGGGCACAAAAATCCTAGATGCTTATACACTTAAAAAGACAGTTTCAATATAAATTAAGCAAAAACTGATATATACGAAAGAAGACACAAACAACTGACAAGAATGAAATTTATAGAACAAGTATACAGAAAGTAAGAATATAGATGACCTGACCAGTGTTATCAATTAATTTGAACTAATTCTTATAGAACACTTTATCCCAAAAGAGCAGAATTCACATTCTTTTCAAATGCATATGGAGTATTCTCCAATCTTGGCTCCAAAAAAATTAACCTTAACAAATTTACAAGAAATTTGGATTATCTAGAGTATGGTCCTATATTAAAAAAGAATTAAAGGAGAAATAAAGGTATATGGGAAATCTCTAAATATTTGTAAATTAAGTAACACATTTCTAAATAGCTAATGGTTAAAAAAGAAATCTCAAGGAAAATGAGAAATTGAGAAAACAATTTGAAATGGAAACTATATGAAAATGAAAATGCAACATAAAAATTTTACGCTGTTGAATGTAGCTAAAACAGTGTTTAGAGGAAAATTTATAACATTAAGTCTTTGTATAACAAATGAGGAAAAGTCTCACATCAAAAATAAAAGTACCCAAAGGATTTTTTAACAAAAAAATCAAATTAAACCCAAGTAAGCAGAAAAAATTAAATAATAATATTAGCAGAAATCAATAGAGACCCCCTCCTCCAAAAAAATAATAAAATAAAAAATTGGAGCTTTAAAAAGATTAAAAAATGATAAATGCCAGGGAACCTGGGTGGCTCAGTCAGTTAAGCCTCTCCTTTCACCTCAAGTCATGATCCTAGGGTCCAGCTCAGATCCCTCTCCCGGGTGGGGAGCCTGCCTCTCCCTCTCCCTCTGTTACTCCCCCTGCTTGTGCATGTGTGCTCACTCTCTCTATGTCAAATAAATCAGTAAATTCTTAAAAAAAAAAAAAAAGATAAACCCCTAGCCAGACTAGCTATTTTTTTTTAAATCAGTAATTGCAAACATTGAGAATGAAAAGAGCACATCCTTCATTGCATCATTACATTTCATTCTACAGACATTTAAAAGGATAATGAAGAAAACCTACACACCCTATTCTCATAAATTTGACCCATTAGATGAACTTCAAAAGTTGCCAGAAGTAGTATCATTAATCAGGAAGACATAGATAATTTAGACTGTAAAATATATATCAAAGAAATTAAATTTGTGGTAAAAGCATTTTACAAAGAAAACTCCAGGCCCAGATGACTTCACCATTAAATTTTACCAAATACTTAAGAAGGAAACAATACAAATTCTATGCAAATATTTTTATTTAGGGTGCCTGGGTGGCTAAGCATCTGCCTTCAGTTCAGGCCATGATCCCAGGGTCCCCAGATTGAGTCCTGCATAGGGCTCACTGCTCAACAGAGAGTCTGCTTCTCCCTCTCCCTCTGCCCCTCCTCTCTGACAGTGCTCACTCTTTCTCTTTTGCACACACAAACAAATAAATAAAATCTTTAAAAAATATTTTTTCTTTATTTTTAGAGAGGGAAGAAGAGAAAGGGAGGGAGAGGGGCAGAGGGAAAAAGAGAGAGATCCTGAGATAATGACGCGAGTTGAAATCAAGAGTCAAAATTTAACTGACTGAGCTACCTAGGTTCCCCTATGCAAATATTTCAGAACATAAAAAAAAAAAACAGAACTATTTATTAGTACATTTTATTAGTTCAGTCTTACCATGGTACTAAAATTATATAGCAGGATTATAAGAAAAAAAAGTGAAAAACAATATTCCGTGTGAACAAAGATCCAAAATCCACAACAATATATAAGAGATCAATTCCAACAATTCATTAAAAAGATAATACATTATTACCAAGTGTGATTTATTCCAAAAATTTAAGGCTGGCACAACAAAAAAAAAATTCAATCAATATAATCCATCCTATTAAAAGACAAAAGAAACTCAATCATGAGTTCTTCTGTATATGAAAAAGCCTTTGAAACAACATTCAATACACATTTGCAGAAAAAAAAAAAAAACCTTCCAGAAGACTGGAAATTGGGAATAGAAGACTTTCTCCATCTGATAAAGAGCAACCACAAACATACAAACAAAAAAATCAACACTACACTTAATGTTATATTTAATGGTGAAGAATTGACTTCTTTCCTTATAAAATTGAGAACAGCCCAAGGATGTATATTTTTATTTATTTAAATTCAATATAATTAACATATACTGTATTATTAGTTTCAGAGGTAGAATTTAGTGATTCATCAGTTGCATAAAACACCCAGTGCTAATTACTTGAAGGATATATATATATATATATATATATTTTTTTTTTTTATTTAACATCACATCAAAAGTATTGTTTGGTGCAATAAATCAAGAAAAAGAAATGGGGGCGCCTGGGTGGCTCAGTGGGTTGAAGCCTCTGCCTTCGGCTCAGGTCATGATCTCAGGGTCCTGGGATCGAGCCCCACATCGGGCTCTCTGCTCAGCAGGGTGCCTGCTTCCTCCTATCTCTCTGCCTGCCTCTCTGCCTACTTGTGATCTCTGTCTGTCAAATAAATAAATAAAATCTTTAAAAAAAAAAAAGAAAGAAAGAAAAAGAAATGAAAGGCATACAGATATGTGAGGAAAGATATAAAACTGTTTCTATACACATATTACATAATTGTCTATGTAGAAATTTCCCCAAAATCTGAAAATTTACTGGAATTTGGTGAGTTCACCATTGTCCCAGGAAATAGGGTCAATATACCAACATTCTAAACGTGATTCAGTACATGATTGAAAAGCTGAATCTATGACTCATATGGACAAGAAAAGGAACTAGAATAGCCAAAACTATTTTTAAAAAGAACAAAGTTGAAGTATTCATGATACCTGATAATATAAAACTACAGTTTAAAAAGACATTATTGGAAGAAAATAGAATAGAATAGAATGTTCAGAAATTGACTCACACTTCTATTGTGAATTGATTTTTGACAGAGATGCAGATGATTTAATGAAGAAAGAAAATTTTTTGAACAAATGGTACTGAAATAATTGGATATCCATATCAAAAAACTTAAGAAATAATGAAACCTTAATCCATACCTTATATACTATACAAAAATTAGCTCAAAATGGACTATAAGACCTAAATATAAACTCTAAAACTACAAAACTTCTAAAACAAAACACGAGGAACAATTTTTGTGAACTTGAGTTAGGCACAGGTTTAATAGTATGCCAAAGGCATAATTAAAAAATCATAAATCGCATTTCACTGAAATTAAGAACTTCTGATTTTTTAAAGATACCCTTAAGAGGATAAAAATAACGGGCCACCTATTTGAAAAAATCTTTTCACTTCATACACCCAACAAATGATTTGTATCCATACCATATAAAGAATTCTCAAAACAATAAGAAAAGTATAGACCAAATACATGTAATTAGCAAAAGTTTAAACAGACACATCACCAAAGAAAATATATAGATTACAAATAACACATATAAAGATGATCAACATAATTAATCATTAGGGAAATGAAAATTAAAACTACAGTGAAATACCACTAAACACCTATTAAAATGTCATATATATGTCACACTGTGGCAGAATAATGACACCAAAACATGTTCATATCCTAGCTCCCCAAACCTATGAATATATTGCACTATAGGACATGTGGCTTTTCAGTTCTATTATTGAAGAAGAGTGTAATCCCCAATCCCTTAGCTTTGGGGCTATGTGACTTGCTTCAGCCAATGAAATGTTACTGAACACAAAGTGATCAAAACTTGCAAAGCGTATTTGTGATTTCCTTACTTTCTTGGATCTCTGCCAACACCATGAAAAGAATTTTCCCCTTCTAGCCTGCTAGTCTCTCAAAAGAATAATAGACTCATAGAGCAGAACCCAACCTAGATTAGCCAATTTATCCATGAGGATAACTGTTCATTTTAAACCACTTAGTGTTGGGTAGTTTGTTGAACAGCATGTTTGTAGTTACTGGAAAAAGGTGAGCAGGTAAGGTTTTCTGAAGGGGTATGATTTGGAGTAGAAAATAGTACATTATGGTCGAATCAGAAATGTGTAATTGAAGTTATGGCTCTACTTGCTATTGGACAGTAAATAAGCTTTGGAAACCCTTTTCACCTTTGTTTCTTTGTCTGTTAAATTGGACGCTACCATAGGATTATGGGAATATTATATGTGATGCTATATAATTAGAAAAGAGTGGGATCTTATATATAAGATGTATAACTTTATATTGCCAGGATTTGAAAAGAATAAGAAAGGTCTTTGGATCCCTTTAATACTATTAATAAATAAAGGATAGTGAGGAAACAGGAGTTTATTGACTTAACTTCAAATTGGATTTCTGATTGACTCCCAGTGGAATGTCAGAACAAATCTTTGCTAATGCAGGGTAATGTGAAATCATTTCTTACATCAATCATCTTAAAAAGCAAGATATCAAAGTAATGTAGATCAAGAGTATCAGGTCCTCCCATGAAGCTGAAAGTATTAGCTAGTGGCAGTCACTACCCAATAACACAACACCTTGCTTTCTGACTCTGATGCTGCCATCAAGCATATAAAAAAACATTGGCTCTACTTAGTGATATATTTCCCAAAATGTGGTCCATGGAATAATACTTCCTTAGAATGTTATTAGATATTTCATAGGGGAAAATAAGCTTTATATTCTAAGTAGTTTTAAAATTTGGAGGCTAAACAAGTTTTGTTTTTCATATGTTTACACGTTCAGGGCCTCTCCAGAAAATCAAGATAAAGGAACATGTCATATACAGCATTCAAATTACTCATACCCACTGACCATTAAAACATTTATTTTCTGGGGCGCCTGGGTGGCTCAGTGGGTTAAGCCTCTGACTTCAGCTCAGGTCATGATCCCAGTGGTCCTGGGATCGAGCCCCACATCAGGCTCTCTGCTCGGCAGGGAGCCTGCTTCCCCCCTCTCTCTCTGCCTATCTCTCTGCCTACTTGTGATCTCTCTGTCTCTCTCTCTGTTAAATAAATAAATAAAATCTTTAAAAAAAACATTTTTTTCTAAGGTCTATCATATGGTACTGTGTTTTAGAGAAAATATTAAGGTAAACACTGGACTTACACAAGTATCAGGCCAGAACTTGGGTCAAAAAAGGTGGCTGAGGGGCACCTGGGTGGTTCAGTGGGTTAAAGCCTCTGCCTTCAATTCAGGTCATGATCCCAGGGTCCTGGGATCGAGCCCCGCATCAGGTTCTCTGCTCAGTGGGGAGCCTGCTTCCTCCTCTCTCTCTCTGCCTCCCTCTCTGCCTACTTGTGATCTCTGTCAAATAAATTTTAAAAATCTTAAAAAAAAAAAAGTGGCTGATTTTCTTTCCTATAGGAAGATAAATTTAATCTATTAGCTTCATTGTGGAAAGAGATGATAGTCTATGTCTTAGTACTTAAAGAAAAATCAGAATAAATCTGATGAAGATTAAGCAGGATCTTTAAAACTAAGAACTTTCAGTATAATAATGTCTATAATTTTTTGATCATCTCTCAGGTTTCAGACAAACTATAAGAAATACTATGTATATTATTCCATCTATTACTCCCATGTCAACCCTGAGAAGTAGAAATCATTATCCCTATTTTACACACAAGGAAATCCAGACAGAGCATTTATGAAACTCTCCTATGGTTATACTTAGTAAATGTCACAGGGTGGGCAGTAGCAATTGCATTAACAATTCCCTCACTCATTGGCTCCTAAACTTGGGTCTTTAGATCCACCAAAGTGCAATTATTCAGTGGCTTCATTCAAATTTCACTAACTGACTATGATTCAAAATACACACACAGACACACACATCCCTCTTGGGTCTGTCAGCAAAGGGAGGTAGAATGGTGTTGATGAAGTAAAGGCATCACCTGGTGCCAAGGAAAGAAAGAATGGTCAAAGTCTCTGAGTACATGTGATGGGAAGATATCACACAGGACAAAGCATGGCACATCAGCTACTACATGGCTTCTTGGAATAAAGCCTTCAACAGTGACCCAGCCAGCCTTGAGACCTTCCTGGGTAGAAAGCCTTTTCTATCTGCAGCAGCTGTCTCAGGAAACTTGAAGTTCCTTGCTGTTAGTGCTCTCCATCCCTCCCTTAACTCTACTCCTTACCTCTCACCTAATTATACTCTTAGGAAAATATTTTTTTTCCTTCTACCTGCATAGTTTTTGCCTCTTTTTCAAATTTACCCACTACTTACCAAATTAGTTCTCCATTTCCCAAAGACAGGGAAGTTTAGTGTTCAAATTCTAACAGAAGGTATTGGGAAGTAGTTTCAACTCAAAATGTCTATAGTAGAAGCCCAATTATAATTTTTACTTCTTTAGGTTCCTTATTGTGTATATGGAAATCCTTTACAAGGGTAATTGTATGTTCATCAATATCTCTTTAGATTTTCAAAACAAAATGAAAAAATTTTAAATTTATCTATTAACTCTTCAGCATGCAAAGTTATGAGAACTGTTTTATCTAACATAACACAGCATAACATGACATAACAATACATAATAACATCATAACATAACATAACATTATAACAACATAACATCATAACATAACATAACATAACATAACATAACATAACATAACATGAAATACTGAGCTCATACTGAACACCAGGCTCTGTCCTAAGTAGTCTATGTATATTATCCTATTGTGTGATATTGCTCTTTATCCTATTTAGAGTTAAAAATTTAAATTATATTCCATTGTATATATGAACCACATCTTCTTTATCCATTCATCTGTTGAAGGACATCTTGGATCCTTCCACAGTTTGGCTATTGTGGACATTGTTGCTATGAACATTGGGGTGCATGAATACCCACCATTTGCATTGACATGGATGGGACTGGAGGGGATTATGCTAAATGAGATTAAGTCAAGCAGAGAAAGGCAATTATCAAATGGTTTCACCCATTTGTGAATAAAAAGAGAGTCAAGATGGTGGAGAAGTACCAGGCTGAGACGACATCAGATAGCAGGAGATCAGCTAGATAGCTTATCTAACCATTGTGAACACCTACAAATCCAACAGGAAATTGAAGAGAAGAAGAGCAACAATTCTAGAAACTGAAATTGATCACTTTCTGAAAGGTAGGACCTGCGGAGAAGTGAATCCAAAGCGATGGGAAGACAGACCGCGGTGGGAGGGGCCGGCTCCCGGCAAGCGGCAGAGCAATGGAGCACAAAATCAGGACTTTTAAAAGTCTGCTCCACGGAGGGACATCACTCCAGAGGCTAAACCGGGGGGAAGCCCACACGGGGTCAGCGTAACTCTAGGTCCCGCAGGGTCACAGAAGGACCAGGGGTGTCTGAGTGCCGCAGAGCTCGCAGGTATTAGAGCGGGGAAGCCGGCTACAGCAACAAAGCCGAGGAGTGAGCTCTCAGCCCGGGTTACCTTGTGCCGGTCGCAGGCGGGGTGGGCTCGGAGCGCAGCCAGAGGCAACAGAGATGGAAGCAACCCGGCGCTTTTCTCCACGTGCCAACAATTGACTGCTTTCCTCCAGGCATGACCACAGGCCAGGGAGGCAGGGCGGTTGGGCGCTTTTCTCTGAGGGTGCACTGAGGAGTGGGACACCAAGCTCTCCGCTCCTCTGGGCCGGAGATTGGGAGGGTGCCATCTCCATTCCCATCTTCCAGACCTCTACAGAAAGCGCTCAGGGAACAAAAGCTCCCGAAGCAAACCCGAGCGGATTACTTAGGCCGGCCCTGGCAAAGGTGGTGCAATTCCGCCTGCGGCAAAGACACTTGAGAATCACTACAACAGGCCCCTCCCCCAGAAGATCAACAAGAAACCCAGCCAAGACCAACTTCACTCACCAAGAACATCAGAATTCTAGAGGAGGAGAAAGCAAATCTTATCTGGACAAAATGACAAGGAGGAAAAACTCACCACAAAAAAAAGAACAAGAGGCAGTACCAAAGGCTGGGGACATAATCAATACAGACATTGGTAATATGACAGATCTAGAGGTCAGAATGATGATTCTCAAGGTTCTAGCCGGGCTCAAAAAAGGCATAGAAGATATTAGAGAAACCCTCTCCGGAGAGATAAAAGCCCTTTCTGGAGAAAAAGAAGAACTAAAATCTAACCAAGTTGAAATCAAAAAGCTATTAATGAGGTGCAATCAAAAATGGAAGCTCTTACTGCTAGGATAAATGAGGCAGAAGAAAGAGTGACATAGAAGAACAATTGACAGAGAATAAAGAAGCTGAGCAAAAGAGAGACAAACAAATACTGGGCCACAAGGAGAGAATTCGAGAGATAAGCGATACCATAAGATGACACAACTTTTAGAATAATTGGGATTCCAGAAGAAGAAGAAAGAGAGAGGGGAGCAGAAGGTATATTGGAGACAATTATTGGAGAGAATTTCCCTAATATGGCAAAGGGAACAAACATCAAAATCCAGGAGATGCTAAAAACACCCCTCAAAATCAATAAAAATAGGTCCACACCTCGTCACCTGATAGTAAAATTTACAAGTCTTAGTGACAAAGAGAAAATCCTGAAAGCAGCCCGGGAAAAGAAGTCTGTAACATACAAGGGTAAAAACATTCGATTGGCAGCGGACCTATCCACAGAGACCTGGCAGGCCAGAAAGAACTGGCATGATATATTGAGAGCACTAAATGAGAAAAACATGCAGCCAAGAATACTATATCCGGCTAGGCTATCCTTGAAAATAGAAGGAGAGATAAAGAGCTTCCAGGACAAACAAAAGCTGAAAGAATTTGCAAACACCAAACCAGCTCTACAGGAAATATTGAAAGGGGTCCTCTAAGCAAAGAGAGACCCTAAAAGTAGTAAATCAGAAAGAAACAGAGAGGGGCACCTGGGTGGCTCAGTGGGTTAAAGCCTCTGCCTTCAACTCAGGTCATGATCCCAGGGTCCTGGGATCGAGCCCCACATCGGGCTCTCTGCTCTGCAGGGAGCCTGCTTCCTCCTCTCGCTCTCTCTCTGCCTGCCTCTCTGCCTACTTGTGATCTCTCTCTGTCAAATAAATAAATAAAATCTTTAAAAAAAAAAAAAAAAGAAAGAAAGAAACAGAGAAAATATACAGTTACAGTCACCTTACAGGCAATACAATGGCAATAAATTCATATCTCTCAATAGTTACCCTGAATGTTAATGGGCTAAATGCCCCAATCAAAAGACACAGGGTATCAGAATGGATAAAAAAACAAAACCCATCAATATGCTGCCTACCAGAAACTCATTTTAGACACAAAGACACCTCCAGATTTAAAGTGAGGGGGTGGAAAACAATGTTCCATGCTAATGGACATCAGAAGAAAGCTGGGGAGGCAATCCTTATATCAGATCAATTAGATTTTAAGCCAAAGACTATAATAAGAGATGAGGAAGGACACTATATCATACTCAAAGGGTCTGTCCAACAAGAAGACCTAACAATCTTAAATATCTATGCCCCTAACATGGGAGCAGCCAACTATATAAACCACTTAATAACAAAATCAAAGAAATACAGCAACAGTAATACAATAATAGCAGGGGACGTTAACACCCCCCTCACTGTAATGGACAGATCATCTAAGCAAAAGATCAGCAAGGAAATAAAGGCCTTAAATGACACACTGGAGCAGATGGACATCACAGATATATTTAGAACATTCCATCTGAAAGCAACAAAATATACATTCTTCTCTAGTGCACATGGAACATTCTCCAGAATAGATCACATCCTGGGTCATAAATCAGGTCTCAACCAGTATCAAAAGATTGGGATCATTCCCTGCATATTTACAGACCACAATGCTCTGAAGCTAGAACTCAACCACAAGAGGAAATTTGGAAAGAACGCAAATACATGGAGACTAAACAGCATCCTTCTAAAAAATGAATGGGTCAACCAGGAAATTAAAGAAGAATTGAAAAAATTCATGGAAACAAATGATAATGAAAACACAACGGTTCAAAATCTGTGGGATACAACAAAGGCAGTCCTGAGAGGAAAATATATAGTGATACAAGCCTTTCTCAAGAAACAAGAAAGGTCTCAAATACACAACCTAACCATACACCTAAAGGAGCTGGAGAAAGAACAACAAAGAAAGCCTAAACCCAACAGGAGAAGAGAAATCATAAAGATCAGAGCAGAAATTAATGAAATAGAAACTAAAAAAACAATAGAACAAATCAACAAAACTAGGAGCTGGTTCTTTGAAAGAATTAATAAGATTGACAAACCTCTGGCCAGACTTATCAAAAAGAAAAGAGAAAGGACCCAAATAAATACAATCATGAATGAAAGAGGAGAGATTACAACCAACACCAAAGAAATACAAACAATTAAAAGAACATACTATGAGCAACTCTACGCCAACAAATTCGACAATCTGGAAGAAATGGATACATTTCTAGAGACATATAAACTACCATGACTGAACCAGGAAGAAATAGAAAACCTGAACAGACCCATAACCAGTAAGGAGATTGATACTGTCATCAAAAATCTCCAAACAAACAAAAGTCCAGGACCAGATGGCTTCCCAGGGGAATTCTACCAAACATTTAAAGAAGAATTAATTCTTATTCTCCTGAAACTGTTGCAAAAAATAGAAATGGAAGGAAAACTTCCGAACTCATTCTATGAGGCCAGCATCACCTTGATCCCAAAACCAGACAAGAATCCCACCAAAAAAGAGAATTACAGACCAATATCCTTGATGAATACAGATGCGAAAATTCTCACCAAAATACTGGCCAATAGGATCCAACAGTACATTAAAAGGATTATTCACCACGATGAAGTGGGATTTATTCCAGGCTGCAAGGTTGGTTCAACATCTGAAAATCCATCAATGTGATACAATACATTAATAAAAGAAAGAGTAAGAACCATATGATACTCTCAATAGATGCTGAAAAAGCGTTTGACAAAGTGCAGCATCCCTTCCTGATTAAAACTCTTCAAAGTGTAGGGATAGAGGGCATATACCTCAATATTATCAAAGCCATCTATGAAAAACCCACCGCAAATATCATTCTCAATGGAGAAAAACTGAAAGCTTTTCCACTAAGGTCAGGAACACGGCAAGGATGTTCGTTGTCACCACTGCTGTTCAACATAGTACTAGAAGTCCTAGCCTCAGCAATCAGACAACAAAAAGAAATGAAAGGCATCCAAATAGGCAAAGAAGAAGTCAAACTATCACTCTTTGCAGATGATATGATACTATATGTGGAAAACCCAAAAGGCTCCACTCCAAAACTGCTAGAACTTGTACAGGAATTCAGTAAAGTGTCAGGATATAAAGTCAATGCACAGAAATCAGTCACATTTCTTTACACTAACAACAAGACAGAAGAAAGAGAAATGGAGGAGTCAGTCCCATTTACAATTGCACCCAAAACCATAAGATACTTAGGAATAAATCTAACCAAAGAGACAAAGAATCTATACTCAGAAAGTACTTATGAAAGAAATTGAGGAAGACACAAAGAAATGGAAAAATGTTCCATGCTCATGGATTGGAAGAACAAATATTGTGAAAATGTCTATTCTACCTAAAGCAGTCTACGCATTTAATGCAATCCCTATCAAAATCCCATCCATTTTTTTAAAGAAATAGAACAAATAATCCTAAAATTTATATGGAACCAGAAAAGACCTCGAATAGCCAAAGGAATATTGAAAAAGAAAGCCAAAGTCGATGGCATCACAATTCCAGACTTCAAGCTCTATTACAAAGCTGTCACCATCAAGACAGTATGGTACTGACACAAAAACAGACATATACATCAATGGAACAGAATAGAGAGCCCAGAAATAGAACCTCAACTCTATGGTCAACTAATTTTCGACAAAGGAGGAAGGAATGTCCAATGGAAAAAAGACAGCCTCTTCAACAAATGGTGCTGGGAAAATTGGACAGCCACATGCAGAAAAATGAAATTGGACTATTTCCTTACACCACACACTCAAAATGGATGAAGGACCTCAATGTGAGAAAGGAATCTATCAAAATCCTTGAAGAGAATGCAGGTAGCAACCTCTTTGACCTCAACTGCAGCAACTTCTTCCTAGGAACATCGCCAAAGGCAACAGAAGCAAGGGCAAAAATGAACTATTGGGATTTCATCAAGATCAAAAGCTTTTGCACAGCAAAGGAAACAGTTAACAAAACCAAAAGACAACTGACAGAATGGGAGAAGATATTTGCAAACGACATATCAGATAAAGGGCTAGTATCCAAAATCTATAAAGAGCTTAGCAAACTCAACATCCAGAGAACAAATAATCCAATCAAGAAATGGGCAGAGGACATGAACAGACATTTCTGCAAAGAAGACATCCAGATGGCCAACAGACACATGAAAAAAATCCTCCACATCACTCTGCATCAGGGAAATACAAATCAAAACCACAATGAGATACCACCTCACACTAGTCAGAATGGCTAAAATTAACAAGTCAAGAAATGACAGATGCTGGCGAGGATGCGGAGAGAGGGGAACCCTCCTACACTGTTGGTGGGAATGCAAGCTGGTGCAACCACTCTGGAAAACAGTGTGGAGGTTCCTCAAAAAACTGAAAATAGAGCTACCCTATGACCCAGCAATTGCACTACTGGGTATATATATTCTAAAGGTACAAACGTGGTGCTCCGAAGGGGCACGTGAACCCAAATGTTTATAGCAGCAATGTCCACAATAGCCAAACTATGGAAACAACCTAGATGTCCATCAACAGATGAATGGATAAAGAAGAAGTGGTATATATACACAATGGAATACTATGCAGCCATCAAAAGAAATGAAATCTTGCCATTTGCGATGACGTGGATGGAACTGGAGGGTATTATGCTTAGTGAAATAAGTCAATCGGAGAAAGACAACTATCATATGATCTCTTTGATATGAGGAAGTGAAGATGCAATGTGAGGGAGTTGAGGGGATGTAGGAAAAGAAAAAATGAAAGAAGATGGGATCGGGAGGGAGACAAACCATGAAAGACTCGATCTCAAAAAACAGACTGAGGGTTGCTGGGGGGAGGGGGAACGGGGGATGGTGGTGGGGATATGGACATTGGGGAGGGTATGGGCTATGATGAGTGCTGTGAAATGTGTAAACCTGGCGATTCACAGACCTGTACCCCTGGGGAGAAAAATACATTATATGCTTATTAAAATAAATAAATTAATTTAAAAAAATAAAATAATAAATAAAATAAAAAGAAACTCCACTCAATTAAATGCACTAGAGTGTACAACATGGAATGCCTACATGTGTTGAATGTTCTCATAAATCATAATAATAAAATAATAATAAACCATTATATTATATCCACATCTGCATTTTAGAATAGTTTCTTGGAAAAAGCATAGGACCTAAACTAATGTTAGAAATAAAACTGTAAGTATTATCAACATTTTCTTCAAAATTAATGAGCCAAGAAACATTGTCTATACTGTTGGTGGGAAGAAATAGATGTCTGAAGATGTAACTTGAAGCTGCAGAGGTGGCAAGTGGAGGAACTAAAAATGGCCTAATTATAATTGGAGAAAATAAGCAAGAAAATGTGATTGGGGAGGAGTAAGAAGGGCATGAGTATCAATGGTCTTTAATTTATTAAAAATCATTTAAATAGCCATATGAACATATTATTTATTTTTTTAATTTTTTATTTATTTTCAGCGTAACAATATTCATTGTTTTTTCACCACACCCAGTGCTCCATGCAATCTGTGCCCTCCCTAATACCCACCACCTGGTTCCCCCAACCTCCCACCCCCCCGCCCCTTCAAAACCCTCAGGTTGTTTTTCAGAGTCCATAGTCTCTCATGGTTCACCTCCCCTTCCAATTTCCCTCAACTCCCTTCTCCTCTCCATCTACCCTTGTCCTCTATATTATTTGTTATGCTCCACCAATAAGTGAAACCATATGATACTTGACTCTCTCTGTTTGACTTATTTCACTCAGCATAATCTCTTCCAGTCCTGTCCATGTTGCTACAAAAGTTGGGTATTCGTCCTTTCTGATGGAGGCATAATACTCCATAGAGTATATGGACCACATCTTCCTTATCCATTCATCCGTTGAAGGGCATCTTGGTTCTTTCCACAGTTTGGCGACCGTGGCCATTGCTGCTATAAACATTGCGGTACAGATGGCCCTTCTTTTCACTACATCTGTATCTTTGGGGTAAATACCCAGCAGTGCCATTGCAGGGTCATAGGGAAGCTCTATTTTTAATTTCCTGAGGAATCTCCACACTGTTCTCCAAAATGGCTGCACCAGTTTGCATTCCCACCAACAGTGTAAGAGGGTTCCCCTTTCTCCACATCCTCTCCAACGCACATTGTTTCCTGTCTTGCTAATTTTGGCCATTCTAACTGGTGTAAGGTGGTATCTCAATGTGGTTTTGATTTGAATCTCCCTGATGGCTAGTGATGATGAACATTTTTTCATGTGTCTGGTAGCCATTTGTATGTCTTCATTGGAGAAGTGTCTGTTCATATCTTCTGCCCATTTTTTAATATGATTGTCTGTTTTGTGAGTGTTGAGTTTGAGGAGTTCTTTATAGATCCTGGATATCAACCTTTTGTCTGTACTGTCATTTGCAAATATCTTCTCCCATTCCGTGGGTTGCCTCTTTGTTTTGTTGACTGTTTCTTTTGCTGTGCAGAAGCTTTTGATCTTGATGAAGTCCCAAAAGTTTATTTTCGCTTTTGTTTCCTTCACCTTTGGAGACATTTCTTGAAAGAAGTTGCTGTGGCTGATATCAAAGAGACTACTGCCTATGTTCTCCTCGAGGATTATAAGTATGTAAGTAATTGTTAGAAATCCCCAGACTAATATATTTAAAATTATTGCCCCTGAACAATCACATAAGGGATAAAAATCAGGAGCACTTGAGAAAGTAAATTTATTTATAAGAACTAAAAAATCCATTTTAACACCAAGAGGCTGGATTACCTTTAATTTTAAAAATTAGAACAAGAATATATAAACATAAAATTGCATGAGTATTAGCTAAGACTGTAATGGGAAAACCTAGTATACAACTATTAACAGAGTTCCTCAATTAATCATTTTCTTCAGTCCCTCATCTCATACTCCCAGTCACTGAGTCCAATAAGACCTAAATCCTTGTAGTCTCTCCAATCTAACTCTCTAGCCAGTCTTTCTATCCTAGTTCAGGAACTCAACCTTTCTTTTTCAGAATTCCCCTTTAGCTTTCTAATGAGTTTTCATTTACAGTTTTGGTCACCCAAGTTCTGTCATCCATAACTAAATAATAACCAAATTATTTTGCCATTCTAATCCTTTTGTGATGATTACAGTTAAAAATTTCAGAGTGTAAGCATTTTGACACTATCCTTATATGCAAACATTTAATGAAAACATTAAAAGGAGTTTAAAAAATGAATAAAACAGTTTCATTTTTAGAAAAACAAAAAATAGTCCATAAATAAAAGAAACAATGGTTTCAAATATTGGTACCAGGTTTCTCTGAAAGAGGGGGAAATAAAGATTAAGTCCTAGCAGGAATCCAGAAGACACTGGCAGTTGAGGAAACATTTGGAAGCCTAGAGAGGCATGTTATCTGGCATTTCCAGCATAGAGAAAGAGTTCTGGAGATCTGTAGATGGCACTTTCTGAATATCCAGCTAAATGCTGATCAGCACATATGTGTAAGGAAACTACCCAAGGCCTGTGAAATAAGTACCATAAAAGAGCTGGGGAGCAATCCCTAGGGTTCATATGAGCCAGAAATTTGAAAAACTAATAGTCAGGGAGAGAAAAAAAAAAAAAACAAAAAAACCTTTATAAGTCACGAACCACCATGCAGAGTATTCAAATGGATATTATCTCAGAAGTTATATAAAATTACCCCTAAAACCAAAGGTTACTCTAACCCTGTATTGTAAAGCTCAAAAGTGAGCCTTGGAAGGATCAACATCCTTTCAGGTTGCCTAACTGCATCTCAGAACAAAGCTCAATAATATTTACATAAAGACAAAAGTATCCAGCAACAATGAAGTAAAATTCACAATGTCTGTAAACCAATAAAAATTACCAGACATGCAAAGAAGCAGGAAAATATGACCCATAATGAAGAAAAAAATCAAGCAATAGAAAAAGATGTGCAATTAAATGATAAAATTAATAGACAATAACAAACCAGTTATGTAACTATATTTTATATGCTCAAGAAGATAGCGAAATGCTTAAATATATAAAGACCTGAAAAAAATTTTTTAAAAATCCAAATCAAATTTCTGAGAATAAAAATAAAGTGTCTAAAATTTAAAATACACTAGATGGAGTTCAAGACATTTTAGAAGAAAAATAATGATCTTAAAGAGATACAAACAGAAAGTACCCAAAGTGAAACACTGAGAGTAAAGATACTGAAAATAAACCTTTCAGGAGAAATCGTGAGGCAATTTCAAATAGTATAAGAAATGTACTATTGGAATTTCTGGGAAAAAAAAGAAGGAAAATAGTTAAAGAAAGAATGGTTGAAAATTTTCCAAACTGACAAAAATCATAAATTCAAGAAATTCAATAAACCTAAACCCACAAACATGAAGAAAACTATAGCAAGACACGTAATAATCAAATTTCTTAAAACCAGCAGAAAGTAAAACCTTAAAAGCAACCAGAAATAAGACACAGTATGTACAGAAGAATAAATAGAAGAATAATACACTTCTCCTTGGAAATATACATGCCAGAAGGTAGTAAAGTGACATCTTTAAAACTCTAGTAGAAAAAAAGTCAACCAAGAATTCTAACTCAATGAAATATGTTCTTTCAAAAATAAAGAATTTTTCAGATGGGCAAAACCTGAAGAAGAATTATCACCAGACCTGCACTTAGGGAAGTCCTTTAGACAGAAGGCAAATGGATCTCCAAGTATCTCCAAGAAGGAATGAAGAACAATAAAAATAGTAAATGCATGAACAAAAAGACTACTTTCCTTAGACATTTAGTCTCTTTGAGAGATAATTTAGCTGTTTAAAAAGTATAACAAAAATGAACAAACTGCTCATACAGCAACAACAAACTTGAGTCTCAAAATAATTATGTTAAGTAAAAGAAGGTTGACCCTTCTTCCAAAACATGTGTGTTGATATAAAATTTCCGTTTATATAAAATTCTTATGAACACACATGAAAAAATCCTCAAGAAAATATTACCAAATCAAATCTAACAAAGTTTAAACAAAATTATACGCCACAACCAACTGAGACTTACTCTAGGCATGGAAGGATGGATCAACATTCAAAAATATAATAAATAATATCATATCAACAGGCTAAATAAGAAAAACTCTATGATCATCAGTAGATTAAGGAGAAAGGGTTGGGAAGGAAGAAATAAAATTATTTGTTTACAGGATATGATAAATTATGCAGAAAATCTCTAAACACACATACCCAGAACTAGTAAGTGTTTATAGCAAGGTTACAGAATACGAGGTTAATATACAAATGTCAATTGTTTTCCTATATATCATCAATGAACAATTGGCCATGAAATATAAAACATGATATCTTTCTATATTAACAGAATGAAGGAAGAAGCATTTAGGTATAGACCTAACAAAATGTGTATTATATCTACTTGAAGAAAACTACAAAACTCTGATGTATAAGATGTAAATAAATTGAGAGATACTTTGTATTCCTAGGTAAAAATCTAATACTGTTAAGATATCAGTTCTTTCCAATATGATCTATAAATTCAATGTAATACCAATCAAAACTGAAGCAAGTTATTTTGTGGATTTCAACAAACTAATTCTAACATTTATATAAAAAGGCAAAAGACCCAGAATAGTCAACACAAGTATCAAGGACTGATACTGACCTCAACATTTATGATAAAGCTATAATAATTAAGACAGTGTAGTATTAGTGTTTTATAAAAATACACACACATATCTCAACACTCATCATATTGCACACTTTAAAAATGTGTACTTTCTTACAAGTCATTTATACTTTAACAGCAAACCTGGAAAACAAACATTGTAAAGCGTATCAACCAAATGGGGATAAGAAGCTGGAAGACTACTGAAATCAAATATATATTATTCTTCAGACTTTGAGGGAAAAAATTACCCAATAGAAAACATTGTAACCTTATAGGGTCTTTGAGTAGAACAGTAATTTTACACATAATATATGAAAGAAATGAAATGAAAATAACTCAGAACTCAGAGAAGCCAAGGGAGGTAGAACCACAGAAGAAGTGATACTGATAAGCAACTTCTATCTCTAACCCAGTTCCTGAGACTGGAGAGAATATGTTGGATATTGTTAAGGTGATGTATGAGATAGTGGACAATCACTAGAGTGTCTGCAGTTTAGAGGAATCTCTTGTGAGCAAAATAGGCTCTTGAAACACCAAAGCTGGATGGAAAAACATTCCAAGGACAAAGTGAGTAAACTGATTTCTGACAGTATGGTGGCAGCCACGAATCTCATGCAAATTTAATGAAATACAATGTAAATCAATGTTGTGGAATCATTTATGTTTCTTCTTTCTCTTTCACTCATGTTATTCTTGCCTCCCCAACTGAATTTTCAACCATTTCTGGTTAGATACTGTGTCTGCTTCTTAAGGTGACCTGTATTAGTGACTAGCAGCATTGTATGTGGTAAGAGACAAAGTCAGTCTGAGTTCAGTGGCCTTAGTGTCTTCCTTCAGAGAGAGGCTATTATAATCACTTCACATAAAGATGAAAGAATGAGAGGACACACACTAGTGGAGAGAACAGTTTTGGGAACAAGAAAAACCAGGGTCTCCAGTATTCCACTGCAATATTTATTAGCTGAGATACTTGGAGTATAGTTAATGGTTACAAAATTAAACAGACTCTGTCCCCAATGGCTCAGATAATAATTAATACAATTTAACTTATAGAATGTGGGCTAAGAGAAGGAAACCTAAGGACGGTGAGGTAGCAGAGATGACCAACATGTGGAAGTCATTACCACTTGAAATATGAAGGAACAGGAGAGGAATTAGGGTCTACACAGCCCAAATCATTAAGAGGAGCTGTTTGACAGGTGGTGAAATTATAGAGAAAAGAAGCCACTGCCAGAAACACAGCTGACAGTAAGAAGGCAGAATGAATAAATTCCTCAAACTATTCCCACCCTTTGGTTTTCTGTTGTGCCTTGCGTTAACCATGCCTACTGGAAACTGGCAGGTGTCTGAGCTGAGGTGACTTGGCCCACAGTGGCCAGCCTTCTAGGGCACAAAGCAAGTTAGGGAAGGGCAAAGAATGGGTGCATGGTGGGTGGAGGGGTAAAGAATAACAAAAGTACTTGAAGAGTATGTTCTAATTTCTCTGACCTGCATTCTTACATTTGTAGAGAAAAAATCATAACATCTACTTCACAGGCTTTTTAATGAGGATTAAATGATATTTTCAGTGTAGGCTTCATAGAATTGTGCAAAAAACATTAGTTTCCCTCCTTTTCATACAGCAACAAATACAGATGGTCACAAAGGAACTCTTCAGACTGAAAAAAAAATCAAGCAAAACAGAAACAAAGAAGCCTAAAGTCACAGAGTGCATTACAGAGAGAATTTCCCTCCAGGAGTGAGACAAAGGGTGCTCCCTGAGTATCAGGGCAGAGAGTAAGGGGTAGCAGATCATAGCAAATGCAATCTGATGTGTATTTAAATATATAACAACCAAATTCTCTCCAATCTTTCCAATTACTTTATCACTCTAAAATAATATGAGGTGATTATTAAAAGTGATGACTAAGCCATCCTAAATAAAAATACTTTCAAGAATAAAGAAGAGTTAGTGCATGAGGACTGATGTATATCTCAACATTGTATGTTCAAACTGGTTACAAACCAGCTTAACAAAGAGAATATGAAGGCCTCACATTTGGCAAGTGTAAGTAAAGCAATATTCATTGGCATTTAATAACTTCCTTAGTATGACTGGAATGAAGTAGGTAGCTTGCAAGACCCTGAAATATTCTACTAAAGGGAGAGATAAAACATCTCTGAGTCTTGTATGTTTATAATGTTTTCTGGCAGAACAGGGAGAAAAGGAATCATTTCCTCAATTTGGGCTTTTGGTGAAATTCCAGATTTTTGGTGAAAATCCACAGTTCCATTCAAGACATATTCTGAGTGCTTGGCCCTCTGATGTTATGCTCTCCCAAGAGACAAGTGAGTGATGCTGCTAACTTTTGCTCCAGAATGGAATTGCATTCTCTTCTCACTCAAAAACCTCAATGTCCTATATTTCTAGCTTTTTCTAGTCCAGATTTCTCTGCCTCATAGAAATCATTCCAGAATTGTTTCATGCTAATATATCTATTCATCCTTTTATAAATATTTTCTGCATGAATTGTTTTATCCATAGAGACATAAAAATCAATAATACATGGTTGTTGATCTCAATTGAGGAGCTCTTAGTTTTGTGGGAAGACAAGCCATGTAGACACTTTGTCCAGTGATTATAGACACATTCAGCATACATCTGAATACAGAGTAAATAGTGGTGAATTTTACCCAGAGAAAGGCTGAAAGGCTACCTACCATCCACACTCCTCCTTGATATTCTCATTCATCTAGACACCATGTGTGAGAGGCCTCTACACTAAATGTACAACATGGCTAGCACAAGGCTGTCCAAGATACTATGTGTACTTATCATGCTCCTATGAGAATTATGTAGGGTAAAAAATTAGAAAACCAAGCTGTGATCACCAAGACAGCCTGGTACTGGCACAAAAACAGACACATAGACCAGTGGGAACAGAGTAGAGAGTCCAGATATGGACCCTCAACTCTATGGTTAAATAATCTTCAACAAAGCAGGAAAAAAATATACAGTGGAAAAAAGACCATCTCTTCAATAAATGGTGCTGGGAAAATTGGACAGCTATATGTAGAAGAATGAAACTAGACCATTCTCTCACCATACACAAAGATAAACTCAAAATGGATAAAAGTCCTCAACGTGAAGCAGGAATCTATCAAAATACTAGAGGAGAACATAGGCAATAACCTCTTCAACATTGGCCACAGCAACTTCTTTCAAAGTATGTCTCCAAAGGCAAAGGAAGCAAAAGTGAAAATGAACTTTTGGGACTTTATCAAGATCAAAAGTTTCTGCACAGCAAAGGAAATGGGGGGGGTTGGATGAGCCTGTTGGTGGGTATTATGGGGGGCATGTATTGCATGGTGCACTGGGTGTGATTCATAAACAATAAATTCTGGAACACTGAAAAGAAATAAAATAAAATTAAATTAAAAAATTAGAAAACCACATAACAGAGCCATAAAAATTTAATGACTAAATTTTGAGGGTTGGAGGAGAAGGAGAATGACCAGAAGAAGAAAAAGGGAAAGTAAGAAGAAAATCTGTTATGGCTTCTCACAGAAGCCAGACCATCACTCACACAGGACAGAATTGGCTAGATTATGAGAATTTCCCCTATGTGCTAGTCTGGTTTATAGTGCCTTCTCTCTACCCAGCTTCTAATGTGGAAAAAAAAATGAAACCCCCCTCTCAGAACAGTTTAGAACATAAAAGAGACTGAAATAACTGAGGAAAGAAAAAATTTTCTCTCAAAAGATGAGCAAAGAAGTCTTTGTAATATTCCCAATGTGTCCTTGAGCACTGTGTTATTTTTAGTTGAATGATTTCATTTTAAAAATTATTTTTATATTCCTCTCCAGGACATTGGTAACAATTCAATCAAGCATGTATTTATTGAGCCACTGGTATTTGTCAGGCACTGCTGAGGAACCAACTCTTTTCTGAGAGCCAGATGCTCTTGTGAAAGTTCAACCCTGTTCTCAAGAAGCTTCCGATCAAAGGAAGAAATGTGACAGCAGCAAATAATAACACAATATGATCAGCGCAATAATAAAAACCTATTAACAGATATAAATAGTATTGGAAAAAAAGGAGAATTGGAGGAAGTTTTATAGAGAAAAAATCATCTAGTAGATTTTTTTTTTAATTTAAATTCAATTAGCTCACATAATAAGTCATTATTTTCAGATGTAGTGTTCAATGATTCATCAGTTTTGTATGACAGCCAGTGTTCATCACATCACATGCCCTACTTAGTGTCCATCACCCAATTACCCTATCTCCCCACTGACCTCCCCTCAAGCAACCCTTAGTTTGTTTCTTATAGTTAGGAGTCTTTCATGGTTTTTCTCCCTCTCTGATGACTTCCCGTTCAGTCCCTTCCTTCCCCTATGGTCCTCTTCTCTGTTTCTTATATTTCACATATGAGTGAAACAATTTGATAATTGCCTTTCTTTGACTGACTTATTTCCCTCAGCATAATACCCTCTAGTACCATCCATGTCAATATAAATGGTAAGTACTCATCCTTTCTGATATCTGAGTAACATTCCATGGTGAATATATACCACATCTTCTTTATCCACTTTTCTGTTGATGAACATATCAGCTCTTTCCACAGTTTGGCTATTGTGGAATACCGTTGCTATGAACATTAGGATGCAAGTGCCTCTTCTTTTAACTACATCTGTATCTTTGGGGTAAATACCTCATAGTATAATTTCTGAGTTGTAGGGTAGCTCTGTTTTAAACTTCTTGAGGAACCTCCATACTATTTTCCATAGTAGCTGCATCAGCTCACATTCCTACCTACAGTGTAAGAGCATTCCCCTTTCTCCACATCCTCACCAAAATTTGTTGTTTATCCTGTTAATTTCAGCCATTCTGACTGGTGTGAGGTGGTATCTCATTGTGGTTTTGATTTGGTTTTCCCTGATTCCAAGGGATGTGGAGTATTTTTCCATGTGTCTGTGGGCCTTCATGTGTCTGTATGTCTTCTTTGGAGAAATGTCTGTTTATGTCTTCTGTCCATTTCTTGACTGCATTATTTGGTTTTTTTTTTGGGGGGGGTGTTGAGTTTGGTAAGTTCTTTATATATCATGAATACTAGACCTTTATCTCATATGTCATTAACAAATATCTTCTCCCATTGTGTCAGTTGTCTTTTGGCTTTGTCCCCTGTTTCCTTTGCTGCACAGAAACTTTTCCTCTTGATGAAGTCCTAATAGTTCATTTTTGCTTTGTTTACGTTGCTTTTGGAGATGTGTCTAAACAGAAGTTGTTGTGGCCCAGGTCACAGAGTTTACTGCCTGTGTATCCTCTAGGATTTTGATGGATTCCTGTCTCACATTTAGATCTTTCATCCATTTTAAGTTTACTTTTGTGTATGGTGTAAGAAAATGGTACAGTTTCATTCTTCTACATGTGATGTAGATTTTTCCAGCATCACTTATTGAATAGACCTTCCTTTTTCCATTGATTATTCTTTCCTGCTTTGCCAAAGATTAGTTGACCGTAGTGTTGAGGATCTGTTTCTGGGTTCTTTATTCTGCTCCACTGTTTTATGTGTCTGTTTTTTATGCCAATACCACACTGTCTTGATGATTACAGCTTTGTAATATAGCTTGAAGTCTGGCATTGTGATACCACCTGCTTTGGTTTTCTTTTCAACATTCCTCTAGCTATTCGGGGTCTTTTCTTATCCCATAGAGATTTTAGGATTATTTGTTCCATCTCTGTGAAAAATGTCAGTGTTTTGATAAGGATAGTATTGAATGTGTAGATTGCTCTAGGTAACCTAGACATTTTAATAATATTTATTCTTCCAATCCATGCATGGAATGTTTTTCCATTTCTTTGAAACCTCCTCAATTTCTTTCATAGTCTTCCATAGTTTTTAGACTACAAATCCTTTACCTCTTTGGTTAGGTTTATTCCTAGGTATCTTATGGGTTTTGGTGCAGTTGTAAATCGGATTCATTCCTTAATTTCTCTTTCTTCTGTCTCACTGTTAGTGTATAAAAATGCAATTGATTTCTGTGCATTGATTTTTTCTTTTTTTCCTATTTTTTAATTTTATTTTTTTAATTAATATGTAATGTATTTTTTTTCAGGGATGCAGGTCTGTGATTCATCAATCTTATATAATACCCTGTGCTCATTACAACACATCCCCAGTGTCCATCACCCAGTTACCCCATCTCTCTACCCCCACCCCCAGCAACCCTCAGTTTGTTTCCTAAGACTAAGAATCTCTTATGGTTTTTCTCCCTCTTTGGTTTCATCTTGTTTCATTTTTTCCTCTCTTCCTCTATGATCCTCTGACTTGCTTTTTGAATTCCACATATCAGTGAGATCATATGATAACTATCTTTCTCTGATTGACTTATTTCCCTTAGCATAATACCCTCTAGTTCCACCCACATTGTTACAAATGCAAGATTTCATTTTTTGATGGCTGCATTATATATAATTGTATCTTCTTTATCCATTCATCTGTCAATGGACATCTCAGCTCTTTCCATAGTTTGGCTATTGCTGCTATAAACAGTGGGGGGCACTTGCCCCTTTGGATCACTACATTTGTCTTTGGAGTAAATATCCACTATTTCAATTGCTGGGTCATAGGGTACCTCTATTTTCAACTTTTTGAGGGACCTCCCTATTGTTTTATATAGTAGCTTTACCAGTTTGCATTCCTACCAACAGTATAAGAGGGTTCCCCTTTCTCTGAATCCTTGCTAACATCTGTTGTTTCTTGACTTGTTAATATATGCATTGATCTTATATCCTGCCACATTGCTGAATTGTTGTACAAGCTCTAACAATTTCAGGGTGGAAGCTTTTGATTTTTTCACATACACCATCATGTCATCTGCAAAGAGTGAGAATTTTACTTCTTCCTTATCATTTTGAATGTCCTTTATTTATTTTTATTGTCTGATTGCTTGGGCTAGGACTTCAAGTACTATGTTGAACAACAGTAGTGAGAGTGGGCATCACTGTCATGTTTATGACCTTAGGGGAAAATCTCTCAGTTTTTCCCCATTGAGAATTACATTCACTGTGAGTTTTTGCATACAGCTTTTATATTGAGGTATGTTCCCTCTATCACCATTCTGTGAAGAATCTTAATAAAGAAGCAGTGCTGTATTTTATCAAATGCTTTTTCTGCATCAATTGAGATGATCATATCGTTCTTATTCTTTCCTTTATTACTGTGGTGTACCACATGGATTCATTTGCAAATATTGAACCACCCTTGTAGCCCAGGAATAAATCCCACTTGGTCATGGTGAATAATTCTTTTAATGTGCTTGGATCTTGTTGGCTAGTATCTTGGTGAGAGTTTTGGCATCCATGTTCACCAAGGATATTGGTTTATAATTCCCATTTTTGATCAGGTCTTTGGTTTTGGGTTCAAGGTAATGTTGGCCTCATAGAATGAGTTTGGAAGTTTTCCTTCTCTTTTTATTTTTTGAAAGAGATTCAGTAGGATAGCTTGTAGGTCTTCTTTAAAACTTTGGTAGAATTCCCCTGGGAGGCAATGTGGCCCTGGACTCTTTGTGCTGGGAGATTTTTGATTACTTCTTCAATTTTATTACTGGTTATAGGTCTGTTCAGGATTTGTATTTCTTCCTGTTTCAGTTTTGGTAGTTTATATGTTTCCAGGAATTCATCAATTTCTTCCAGATTGTCTAATTTGTTGGCATATTCTTGCTCATATGTTCTTAAAATTGTCTGTATTTCATTGGTGTTTGTCATGACCTCTCTTCTTTCACTCATGATTTTATTAATTTGGGTCCTTTTTTTTTTTTTCTTTTTGATAAGTCTGGCTAGGGATTCATCAATCATTAATTCTTTCAAAAACGAGTTTCTAAGTTAATTGATCTTTTCTACTATTATTTTGGTTTCTATTTCACTGATTTCTGCTCTAAAAATATTTATTATTTCTCTTCTCCTGCTTGGTTTAGGCTTTATTTTCTGTTTTTTCTCCAGCTGCTTTAGGTGTAAGGTTACCTTCTGTATTTGAGGTTTTTCTAATTTTTTGAGAAAGGCTTGTCTTGCTATGTTCTTCTTTCTTAAGATTGCCTTTGCTGTATCCCAAAGGTTTTGAACAGTTGTGTTTTTATTTTCACTTGTTTCTATGAATTTTTTTTTAATTCTTCTTTAATTTCCTGGTTGATCCACTCATTCTTTAGTAGGATGCTCTTTAACCTCCAAATCTTTGAGTTCTTTCCAAACTTCCTCTAGTGATTGAGTTCAAATTTCAAAGTATTGTTGTCCAAAAATATGTATGGAATAATCCCAATATTTTTGTATCAGTTGAGACCTAACTTGTGACCCAGTGTGTGATCTATTATGGAGACTTTTCCACGTGCACTTGAAAAAAATGTGCATTATATTGCTTTAGGATGGAACACTCTTATATATCTGTGAAGTCCATCTAGTCCAGTGTGTCATTCAAAGCCCTGTTTCCCTGTTGATCTTCTGCTTAGATGATCTGTCCATTGCTGTGAGTAGAGTGTTGAAGTTTCCTGCTATTATTGTATTATTATCAATGTGTTTCTTTAATTTGGTTATTAATTGGTTTACATAACTGGCAGCTCCCATGTTAAGAGAATAAGCATTTATAATTGTTAGATCTTCCTGTTGGAGAGATTCTTTAAGTATGAGACAGTGTCCTTCTTCATCCTTTACTACAGTCTTTCACTTACAATCTAATTTGTTTGTTATGGAGATGGCAACCCCAGCTTTCTTTTGAAGTCCATTGGCTTGATAAACTGTTCTCTACCCCTCACTTTCAATGTGGAAGTGACTTTAAGTCTAAAACAAGTCTCTTGTAGAAACCAAATGGATGGGTCTTGTTTTTTCATCCAATCTGATACCCTGTGTCCTTTGACTGGAACATTTAGCCCATTTAAATTCTGAGTAACTAGTAACAGATATGAATTTAGTGCCATTGTACTACCTGTAAAGTCCCTGTTTCTGTAGATTGTCTCTTTATTTCAGGCCTATGTTACTTTTGGGATCTCAATTCAGTTACAGGATCTCCTTTAATATTTCTTGCAGGGCTGGTTTAGTGACCAAAAATTTATTTAGTTTCTCTTTGTACTGGAAGCTCTTTATCTCTCCTTCCATTCCACATGGCATCCTTGCTGGATAAAGTATTCTTGGCTACATGTTTTCCTCATTTAGTACCATGTCAGTCCTTTCTGACCTAGCAGGTCTCTGTGAATAGATCTGCTGTCATCTAATGTTTCTACCATTGTAAGTTAAGGAGCTCTTACCTTGAGCTGCTTTCAAGATTTTCTCTTTGTCTCTGAAATTTGTAAGCTTCACTGTTATATGTCAGGGTGAAGTTCTATTTTTATTGATTTGGGGAGGTTATTTCTACCTCTTGGATTTAAATGCCTGTTACCTTCCCCAGACTAGGGAAGTTCTAAGCTCAGATTTGCTCAAGTATACCTTCTAGCCCTCTTTCTCTTCTTCCCTTGGATCCCAGTAATTCTTTTTTTTTTTTTAAGATTTTATTTTTTTTTAATTTGACAGACAGAGATCACAAGCAGGCAGAGAAGCAGGCAGAGAGAGAGGAGGGAGCAGGCTCCCTGCTGAGCAGAGAGCCTGATGCGGGGTTTGATCCCAGGACCTGGGATCACGACCTGAGCTGAAGGCAGAGGCCTTAACCCACTGAGGCACCCAGGCGCCCCAGAACCCCAGTAATTCTAATATTGTTTTGCTTTATGATATCTCTGATTTCTCAAAGCCTCCCCTCATGGTCCATTAGCTGTTTTTCTCTCTTTTCCTCAGCTTCCTTCCTTCCTGTCATCTTGTCTTCTATGTTACTGACTCTCTTCTGCCTTATTTACCCTTGTTATTAAAGCATCAATTTAGACTGCATCTCAATTAAAGCATTTTTAAATTTTGGCCTGGTTAGATTTTATTTCTGCAGTAAGAGATTCTCTAATGTCTTTTATGCTTTTTTCAAGCCCAGCTAGTTACTTTATAATCATTATCCTGAATTCCAGCTCTGACATTTTACATATCCATACTGATTAGATCTGTGGCAGAGAGTATCACCTCTGGTTCTTTCCTTTGTTGTAAATTCCTCCTTCCAGTCATTTTTCCCAGAGAAAAACAGATGAATGAGAGAACAAAATTAAAAATATCAACCATGACCCAAGCAAAAATATGCACTAGACAAATCTGAACAGGTCAGAAACCAAAGAGAAGAAAGAAAAAGAAAAAAGGGACCGAAGAGAATATAATCTCCCAGGTGGACAAAACAGGATGATCCACTTGGTCCTGGATGTAGTTTTGGTGTCTCTGCAAAAATAGAATCGAATACAGTGAAAGGAAGCCAAAAATGAAGAATATATGTATAAAACGTAAATGTAAAAATGGAATTAAAAAAAAAGACTTATAAGTAAAGTCACTAAACTAGGAAACTAGTTGGGAAAAAAAAAAAAAAGGAAAATTCAAAACCAAGAGGGCATGGATTGCATGGAGCACTGGGTGTGGTGAAAAAACAATGAATACTGTTATGCTGAAAAGGAAAAAAAAAAAAAAAAGAATCATGAGAAAAAAACCTCAAATTCTATATACAATTTTCCCTCAGTGCTGGAGTTTTGCAGTTCTGTGGGCTTGGTAAACTTGGTATTCCCTTAATGTTACAGCTGGTCTTCTGGGAGAGGGGCCTGTTGTGCTGCTTTTCAGGTGTCTTTTCCTGGGCAGAGTTACACCCTTCCTTGCCAGGGAGATGGGCTCATTGTAGGCTGCTTCATATTCTTCTATGTGGCTTTTTTTCCCTGAAGGATTTCCACAGTGCTTTGCAGGATGAAAATAAAAGTAGGCCCACCAGATATCCATACCTGGAGCTGAAAAATTGAGGCCCTCTCTCTTAAGTAAACCCTCAAGGAAAAGCAACTTTCAAGAATGGTTCCCAACCATGCTGTGCTTTGTGTTTTATGGCAAATGGAGCTGACCATAATAGGTTTCCCTGATCCAATGCCTGGGAACTCTGCTGGATTAGGCATCCCCATTCTTTCTGTGTCCCTGGGGATCCTGAGACCACACTGTCCCACCGAGAATTCTGCCCCACTTCACCACCTGAGCACCTTTCAGGTAAGGACGTTTCTCAGTGGAGCAGATTTTTAAAAGTTCTGATTTTTCCCTCCAGGGCTATATCACTTTCAGCTTTCAGAGGCTCCATCCCCCACCATTTGTCTTTCAATATATCCCCTTAGATTCACTTTTTTGCACCTCCTATTTTGCAAAAAGTGGTCACTTTTCTATTTGCAGAATTCCAGCAATTCTTTTCTTACATCTCAAGCTGAATTCATGGGTGTTTGAAATGACCTGATACTTATCTAGCTAAATTCAAGGGAAAATATTAAATGAGGTCCTCTACTCTTCTGCCATCTTGCCTCCCACCTACCTAGATGATTTTAAAAAGTTAATGAGCAGTGATGTCACAGCAATAGTAGTGAATGGTGCTTCAGGAATTGGTCTCTCCCCTGAAATGATTAAGCTGTAAAAAACTTAAAGAAACACCTTTTTTTTTTAAGAATACTGGAATCTAATAAAAAAACTTACAGTAAGAAGAGGAGTGTTCAATAAAGAAAATGACTACTAAAACTGGGTAATAAATTGCTGCAGAATTTTTGTTCATTTGCCTACATCCTCTATTCCTCAGATCAGCATTAACAGTAGGTGTGGTGACCCACATTCCTAATGTGACTTGCTGGTGTCAGAGGGGAATGTAGACTTTGTTCTCAAAATTTGTGATTTTGCATTTTAACTGCCTGATGTTTCCCTAAGGAACTAGCACAAATGTGTTCCTTTGTTTTACTGCTTTGAGATGGAGTGGCCTTCCAGGCAGCATCTGTGAAAAGCATCTTAAAATGTCTGCTACCTATGTCCAGCTAAGGCAAGAGGTGATGCATTGGGCAAGCAACAGACAAACCTTACAGCTAGAAAGGAGGAGGACCAGAAGAAATACACTTAGGGGAGTAAGGCCTTTGAAGAACTACTATGTATGCTGGGAATTCACAGTACATTGCAAATGCCCAGGGCCAGGGGCATGCTCAGAAGATCCTTGAGAGGACACTCGCCTATGCCTCTGGAAGATCTTTAGACTCAAATACATAGGAAATAAAGATGAATGGCCAGCCTTAGCATTAAATAAGTTCCTCAGTTGAGAGCCAACCTGTGAAAAAGGGCAAAGGAGAAAGGACATATTTGTCTTATGGCTCAAGGCATTTAAGGAAATTTTTGTCAGATCATTAACTGATTGCTGAGATGATGGAACAGAGAGTTCAATGACTACATATGACAAGGAATATGGTCTTCTCAAAATAGTTCCAAAAAGTCACTAAATGAATGGATAACTGTAGTCCTCAACAATCAACAATACCAAAACCTTGTGACAGGAGAATCTGATTTCCAGACTTCCTGAATCATAATATTTAGATAACCTACATAAAGTGGATAGATTCCTAGAAACACAAAACTTACTAACTGAAGGAGAACTATAAAATCTGAACAAATCTATAACAAGTTAAGAGATTGAATCAGTATTCAAATACTTCCCAATGAAGGAAAGTCCAAGGATAATACCCAAATAAATCTAAACTTTCAGATCCCAGCAAGATTTTGTATAAAAATGGAAAAATGCATCCTCAAATTAATATGGAATTACAAGGGTTCTGGAATAGTCAATACAATTTTGGAAAAGAAGAATAAAGTTGTAGGACTCAAAAAAAAAGTTGTAGGACTCACACTTCTCAGTTTGAAAACTTACTACAGGGGCACCTGGGTGGCTCAGTGGGGTAAAGCCTCTGCCTTCGGCTCAGGTCATGATCCCAGGGTCCTGGGATGGAGCCCCACATCAGGCTCTCTGCTCCGTGGGGAGCCTGCTTCCTCCTCTCTCTCTCTGCCTGTCTCTCTGCCTACTTGTGATCTCTGTCTGTCAAATAAATAAAATCTTTAAAAAAAAAAAAAAAGAAAACTTACTACATACTATAGTAATTAAACAGTGTAGTACTGACATAAGGACAGACAGATGGGCAAATGAAGTAGAATTAAAGGTCTAGAAATAAATGCACACCTCTATGGCTAATTGTCTTTTTTAAACAAAGGGGCCAAGATCATTCCATAAGGACAGAATAGCTTCTTCAACAAATGATGCTAGAACAACTGGATATCCAGACACAAAACAATGAAGCATAGTTCATGCCATACACAAAATTAACACAAAATGGATCAAACTTAAATATAAGTTTTGAAGCTATAAAACACTTAGAAGAAAATACAAGAGTAAATCTTAATGACACCACCTTTGATTTTTATTTTTTTTATTTTTTGGTGGATTCTTAAATCTGATCCAAAAAGCTTGAGTAACAAAAGAAAGAATGTATGTAATCTGGACTTCATCAAACTTTAAAACTTTTTGCATCAAAGAAAATTATTAAGTGAAAATAAAATCTACACAGTGGGAGAAAATATTTGAAAATGATATATCTATTTAGTGTCTGGTAATCCAAAAGATGTAAAGAAATCTACAATTCAAAAACAAAAGAACAACCAAATGTAAGAAAAAATGAGTGGAAAACTTGCATAGATAATTATCAAAAGAAGATATACAGGGGTACCTGAGTGGCTCTGTTGGTTAAGTGTCTGCTTTTGGCTCAGGTCATGATCTCAGCATCCTGTGATTGAGCACTGCATCAGGTTCCCTGCTCAGCAGGGAGTCATCTTCTCCCTCTGTCCCTGCCCCACACTTGTGCTCTCGCTCTCTCAAATAAATAAATAAAATCTTATTTTAAAAAGAAGGTATGCAAATGGTCAACAAGGATATGAAGATCTTCAATATCATTAGTCATTAAATAAACTCAAACTAATGCCATAATAATATTCCACTTTAAAACAACTAGAATGCCTATAACCAAAGGCTAATTATTGTATGTACATAAAATGGAATGTTACTCAGCCATAAAAAGGAATAAAGTACTGGTATATGTTACAACATAGATAAATCTCAAAATCATTATGAAAGAAACCAGACACAAATTTCACCTCAATTATTTCACCTTAGTTGAATATACCTATATGCAATATACATTTAAGTAAATGGAAATATTCAGGGGTGGGAGACAGTGAAAAGGGAATTGCCAGTGGAATCGATAAAAATAATGAAAGTTCAGAAAAGTGAAGGCCTGCAATTAGAGTCTAAAAATTAAAAGTTTTCTGGAGGAAGTTTAGCCAAGAGGTGATAAGGATATATGTACTTGGGCATGGAAATAAGAAAAATATTTAAGAAATATTTGGGTGACAAAATGGTCAGCATTGGATGACTAATTGACTTCCATATTTCCAATCTTGGTGCCTGGATGAATGCTAGCACCCCATCTGAGACAGAGAGGGAATCTCATTTAAAACATGTTTTGTCTAAATCTTTGAAAAATCTGGAACATTGGGGTGGCTTTCCTGGGAAAACAACTTTCGTGTATCATCAAAAACATATCTCAAGCAAGTAGTGCAATTTGCCAGGTCACTACCCCTTCAGGAGTCCAATTCATCCCAGTCCTGACTCAAAAGTGCCCTTCTCCCTGGAGGAGCCATTATTCCAGAGTTTACCAACAAAGAGGCCTGTCCACTTCACCCATCATTTAAATACTTGCGGTTGGTTGCCAACATAAATAGGTTTATAACTTTTTCATTGGATGGAATGCCATCTGCTTTGAACTGTGCTTAACATCTGGCCATTCTAACAAAGCAAATAATTATATTCAATGGATGAAAAGTGTCTGATGGATTGAAGCCAAGTGTCTGAATAAAACAGTAATACATAAAGGCAATTTGCAGGGATTCGCCTGATAGGATTCCAAGGCAAGAAGAGAAGGTGCTCTTTTGTCTAGGTGTACTGCTTTGTGTTCACATCTCTAATAAAACCATTAATTAAGCCTGAACACTGGAGTGCACATCATGTTAGGTCCTAGTACACACTGCTATCTACGTTCTAAGAACTCTTAAGCCAGAGGGGAAGGCAGGCAAGTCAACAGTCCTAAGGGCATGACAAAAAATGGGACATAAACCACAGATTGCGTGAGCACCAAATAGTGCCATTCAGATGAGTCTGAGAAAGTAGACATCAGATGAAGTTGAAAGGAAGAACAATAATTCAGAGTAAGCAGCACTTAATACAACAAAGAAGTAGAAGAGAAATTTAGGCAGAGGCAGCAGCACATGTGAAGTTATAGACCTGAAACAGTGTAACAACTCTTGAGGAAATATACATAGTTCCATAAGCAGGAAGGAAGTGTGCTTCTAGGGCCAGAGAAGAAACCATAAAGTTAGCCAGGTCTGAGTCACTGAAGGCCATAATGCCTGAGGGAAGCCTTTTGAGTGATATACTGCAAGATCGCTGAAGGATGCTCAGCAGAGGTGTGATGTGGACACATTTTCTTTTCAACAGACCCATGGAATTCTGTGGAGAAGAGGTGGAAATGTGCTGTTTTAGGAGCAGGAAGATCAAGATAACTCAGGAGAAGACTCTTGTAAAACCCAAGGGAACAGTGGTGATATGAGAAGAAGTTGGATAGCTGTGAGAGGCATCTACAGGACTGGTGTGACCTTGGAAAAGACCATGGGAAAATACTGTTCTGAGACTCAGTTTCTTATCAGCAAAATACAATAACAAGATCTAACTCACAGGATATTTTTATGTTAGACCCACTTAACAGTACCTATGTTTGTTTGTTTATTTAGTATTGCATAAAAGCAAAACTCCTTAAAAGGTATTATATGGAGATGGACTTTCGGTGCAAGGTTGTGTCACCTGTTCCAAGTTACAACCCCTTGAGCATCAGTTTTCTATTTTTAAATAAGGACATTGATCTTGGAGTTAAGTGACATAAGAGAAGTATGACCCTTATCACATAACAAAGGCTCAATGACCCATCTATTTAGAAATGCTCCCACTGCCTCTTACACACTGATGTCCCTCATCCCACCTGCTTTATTCTGGTTTGTATTGTTTCATCCTGTAGCCATTCACCAATATTTATACTACAGTATATAACATACTGAATAGTGTATTTAATTATAACGACCTCTTTCTTATAATTTGTCTCTGTTCTCTGTACCCACAATACTCACTGAATATAAGTTCCACAAGGGCATGGATCTTGTTTTATTCACAGCATTGCCTAACATAGCCTAGATGCCTAGTATAAATATTTGCTGAAAAAATACGTATTTTTATTAACATTAGTATCAGATTTATATTAGTATTAGTATTATTGAATATTTGAAAACCCCTTCTCTCTGAGTGGTAATAAAACTCACTTGAGGGGGCCCTACTATTGGGGTGACAACCCCTGCTGCTGTACCATCAGTACGGCTCCCCTCTCGAAGAGCTCTACCAGAAGGACCAGCTGCAGTTCACCAAGTCCTCAACCTGACTTAGTTTCCCTATCTTCCCTCAGAAATATTCAAACAAGGCAATCATATATTCCCTTGTCAGGAGACACCACCTTGTTATTACTACAAAGCCTACCTCCCATAGTCCCTGTTTATTCACTCTATCTCGCAGTTTAACCGTTGAGTGCCCACTTGCATGTGCTGTCTTCCTCTCCCATGTTGTAAATTCACATGAGTCATGAACTTCTGTAAATCTCACCTGTCCAATATCAGGTGCCATGTGTTCATCCATCTCATACTATTTAGGGAAGGGAATCCCACTCTCACCAATGGAGTGAATAGTAAGTGAACAGAACACAAGGCTTTTGGTTAAATTCTGAGGTGGAGAAAATAGCAATCATAAGGAGAAAGGAGACAGATCAGGATATTTCTTTACTTGCTCCTTTTTTTTTAATCTCCCTCTGGCCATAACAACTTCCAGGAGCTACTGTAATCACAGATCAACACCATCCCTCAGCCTCTGGCTCTCCTGCTCACACCCTGTGCCTCTCTATCCTCAGGGTAATGCTGCCATCACATCCTGTATTGGTTCTTTTAACCGTTGCACCTCTGCAAGTAAGTCCTCACTAAAAATTATTTTCAAAATCTCTATTTCTTACCAGCCCCTGGTTTAAAAAAAAATGTGGGTTGTTAGCATATATATGATATTTTAAGTGCCAATAAAATGTAAAACCATATAGGCAGTAAGTGTAGACATTCCTGATGTTCAGAAATCAGGAAAATGAGGCAGGACAAGCAAAGGAGACAAGGAGGAAAAAAAACATTTCAGACAAGAGGCGGTCCCAGGTGACAACCAGCCCTTTCTATCGGTGAACCTCCAAGATGTCCATATGGGTGAGGCTGGAGTGTAAGTAGGAGTGTAGAGGAAGGGGCTAATGAGGCAGCCAAAAACCCTATCAGGATGACCTTCTGCACATAGAGGGAAACCAGAAGATCAGCACCTTCCTTCCATAATTTCCTCATATTTCCCATAATTCATGAGATTTCATAACCTTCACATTTGTTTTATTTTAGTCATTACATTTATTTTAGTCATTACAATAGGGAAATCATTTGAAGCGATCATTCAGGGATTGATCATACTCTTCCACAAACTGATCTTTTCTAACAATTTTGTTATGCACATGGATTTGTAGGTTAAGAATCAGATACGGCACAGAGATAATGACTTGTCTTTACAGAACATATGGACTTTTAGTATGGATCAATCAACAGATGGGGCTTTAATAATCTGGAGGCATCTTTACTCAGATATCTGGCAGTTAATGTGTGTTGGCTGGGAACTCATCTGTGCTTGTGGTTAAAAATAAATAAAAATTAAAAAATAAACACACACACACACACACACACACACACACACACAACCATATAGCCCTACAATAGGCTTCTCAATGTGTCCTCTGTTTTCTTACATCATCTTGGCCTCAGAGAAATAGTGTTTCTTCAAGAAAACTCTCTACTCCAAGCACAACTGTTCTAGCTAAAAAGGTAGGCACATCAAAAGTCTTACAACATCAATTCTATCACATTCTATGGATTACAAGTGAGTCACAAGCCCACTCAGATTCAAGAAGAGGATAAATAGATTCTACCTCTTGATGGAGGAGTGGGAAGTTCTATAAAAGTGTATGGAAAAAGAAAATTATTATAAACTTCTTTGAAAAATGCAGTCTACCATGTTGAGGACTGTTGGAATTTTTTCAAAACTCTTGTTCTCTTAATTTGGCTACTTATTTGTTCTCACAGTTTCTATTGTTTCATAAGGAAGCTAAAATCTATAGAAGTTAAAGTTCACTTCTAAGAATTGGAGGAATAGGCATCGACCTTGAACTTAGGTCTCTCTCACTCCAGAAACTGTACACACTACCCTGAGCTATGCTGAATGTATTAAACCTAATAACGAAATGTTTAAGACCATGTACTTATTGCCTAAAAAATTAGAAAAGAAAATAATACCACAGGATATATGACTTAATTTAATTAGACAAATTCCCAGAAAGACATAAACTATTGATATGACAAGAAGAAATAGAAAATTTGAATAGATTTAGTATAAGAAAGATTAAATTAACAATTTAAAAATTACCTACAAAAAATCCTGGGCCTAGAATGATTCTCTGGTGAATTCTATCAAACATTTAATAATCAACACCAATTCTCACAAACTTTTCTAAAAAAAAGTAGGCTAGGAAAGAATGCTTCCCAACTCATTTTTGGAGACTAGTATGACCCTGGTATGAAACCAGAAAAATACAAGAAAAGAAACCTATATATCAATATCTCTTATGAATATAGACACAAACATCTTCAACAAAATACTAGCAAACTGAATCCAGCAACATATGAAAGGGATTACACACCATGACCAAATGCGAGCTATCCCAGGAATTTAAAGTTGGCCTAATTTCCAAAAATCAATTAATGTAATATATCCTATCAATAGAATAAAGGACAAAAACCATGATATTATCTACATAGACACAGAAAAAACATTTGATCAAATTGAACACCACATTATGATAAAAAAAAAACTAAACTAAGAATAGAACTTCTTCAGACTAATAAAAGGCATATATGAAAATCCACAGATAACATCATACTTAATGATGAAAGATTGAAAGCTTCTACCCAAAGATCAGGAATAAGACAAGGATGTTTGCTTTTAGCACTTCTTTGCAATATTTTGCTGGAGGTTCCCATCAAGGAAATTTGTCAAATATATGTATGGTATCCAGACTAAAAAGAAGGAAGTAAAATTATTCTTGTAGGTGACCTGCTGATATATATTGAAAATCATAAGAAATCAGCCAAAAAACCATTAGAACTAATAACAAAGTCAGCAAAATCACAGAGTACAAAATCAACACACAAATCAAATGTATTTCTATACACTTCCAATGAACAATTCAAAAATTAAAGGAATAATTCTATATGCCACAGGCTCAAAAAGAATAAAATATTTAGGAATATATTTAATGAAAGAAACATATAGTTTATACACTTAAAACTCTAAAGCATTTTTAAAATAAATTTTTACAAACCTAAATACATGGAAAGATATCATTTGTTCATGGATTGAAAGATATAACATTTTTAAAATAACAATACTCTCCAAATTAATCTATGAATTAAGGGAAACTTCTATCAAAATCCTAACAAAAATGCAGATGGATGATCTAATCCTAAAATGCATACAGAAATGTAAGGAACTATGACTAGCCAAAGCAATTTGGGGCAAGAAAAAATAGGAAAACTCAAACTGCCCAATTTTAAAACTAACTACAAAACTACAATAGTTCAAGCAGTATGGTACTGGCATTAGAATTGACATAGAGATAAATGGAATAAAATTGAGAGTCCAAAAATAAGTCCCCACAGATTAGGTGAACTCATTTTGCAAAAAGATATTAAAACTGGGGAAGGAACAGTCTTTTCAACAAAAGGTGTTACTATAACTGGATATCTATAGGCAAAAGAATAAAGTTAAACTCTTCACAGCATACCTCAAAATTGACTCAAAATGGATCATAGGACTACATGTAAGAGCTAAAACTATAAAACAAGACCTTAATGACTTTGAGTTAGGCAGCTCCTTCTTAGATATGGCTTTAAGCTCACATGACAAAATATAAAATGGACAAATGAGACTTCATAAAAATTTAAAACCTTGTGTCTTAAAGGACACCACCAAAGAACTGAAAAGACAATGCATACAGTGGGTGAAAATATTTGAAAATGCTACCTATAATAAGGGACTTGTACCTAGAATATATGAGGAATCCTTACAACTCAGTAACAAGACAAATAACCCAATTTTAAAATAGACAAGGGACATTTTTTCATGTCCGTTAGCCATTTGTATGTCTTCTTTGGAGAAGTGTCTGTTCATGTCTTCTGCCCATTTTTTTTGACGTGATTATCTGTTTTGTGTGTGTTGAGTTTGAGGAGTTCTTTATAGATCTTGGATATCAGCCCTCTTCTGTAGCGTCGTTTGCAAACATCTTCTCCCATTCCATGTGATGCCTCTTTGTTTTGTTGATTATTTCCTTTGCTGTGCTGAAGTTTTTGATCTTGATGAAGTCCCAAAAGTTCATTTTCGCTTTTGCTTCCTTTGCCTTTGGAGGCATATCTTGAAAGAAGTTGCCGTGGCCGATGTTGAAGAGGTTACTGCCTATGTTCTCCTGTAGGATTTTGATAGATTCCTGCCTCGTGTTGAGGTCTTTTATCCATTTTGAGTTTATCTTTGTGTATGGTGAGAGAATGGTCGAGTTTCATTCTTCTATACATAGCTGTCCAATTTTCCCAGCATCATTTATTGAAGAGATTGTCTTTCTTCTACTATGTATTTTTTCCTGCTTTGTCAAAAATGTTCATCATCATTAGTCATCAGGGAAATTCAAATCAAAACCACATTGAGATACCACCTTACACCAGTTAGAATGACCAAAATTAACAAGACAGTAAACAACTAGTGTTGGAGAGGATGTGGAGAAAGGGGAACCTTATTACATTCTTGGTGGGAATGCAAGTTGGTCCATCCACTTTGGAAAACAGTGTGGAGATTCCTTAAGAGATTAAAAATAGAGCTACGCTATGACCCTGCAATTGCACCACTTGGTATTTACCCTAAAGATACAGATGTAGTAAAAAGAAGAGCCATTTGTACTCCAATGTTTATAGCAGCAATGGCCACAGTTGCCAAACTGTGGAAAGAGCCAAGATGCCCTTCAACAGACATATGGATAAAAAAGATATGGTCCATATATACAATGGAATATTATGCCTCCATCAGAAAGGATGAACACGGACTGGACTGGAAGAGATTATGCTGAGTGAAATAAGTCAAGCTGAGAGAGTCAAGTATCATATGGTTTCACTTACTCGTGGAGCATAAGGAATAACATGAAGGACATAGGGAGAAGGAGAGAGAAGTGAGTTGGGAGAAATCAGAGGGGGAGACTATGAAAGACTGTGGACTCTGAGAAACAAACTGAGGGTTTTGGAGAGGAGGGGAGTAGAGGGTTGAGTGAGCCTGGTAGTGGATATTAAGGAGGGTGCGTATTCCATGAAGCACTGGGTGTGGTGCATAAACAATGAATCTTGGAACACTGAAAAAAAATTTTTAAATCTTATTATTTTAAAATTTGATTAATAATTAGTAAAAATTCATGATGTCTAATAAAAAAAACGGGCTATGATTTGAATGGTCATTTCTACAAAGAAGACACACAAATGCCCAGTAAGAACATGAAAAAACATTCAGTATCTTTAATTATCAGGAAAATGGAAATTAAAACCACAATGAAATGCCAATTCATACCCACTAGGATGATTATAATCGAAAAACAGATAAGGTATGTTGATGGGGATGTGAAGAAATTGGAACACTGAGACATCTGGTGGGAATATAAAGTGGTGCAGATGCTTTAGAAAAAGGTTTGGTAGTTCCTTAAAAAGTTAAACAAAGAGTTATTATTTGATCCAGCAAATCTACTTCTAGGCATTAGCCAAAATAAATGAAGACCTATATCTACACAAAAACTTGTACACAGACATTCATAAGTGCATTATTCATGATAGCCAAAAAGTGAAAACAACTAATGAATGGATAAATAAAATGTGGTATGTCCATAAATCAAATATTACTTGGCAATAAAATTAAATGAAGTACCAATACATGCAACAGCATAGGTGAACCTTGATATTGTTTTGCTAAGTAAAAGAACCCAGTCACAAAAGATGCCATATTATACTATCCCATTTATAGGAAATGTGCAGAATATGCAAATAGAGAGAGAGAAAGAAATTAGATTAGTAATTGCATAGGCTTGTGGGAGGGAGGGAGTTTGAAAGAGTGGGAGTGATTGAAAGTACTTACAAGGTATCATTTTGGGTGAGGAAAATGTTCTAAATTTGATTGTGATGATATTTGCACACCTCTGTGAATATACCAAAAGCCATATGATTATACTTTTTACATTGGTCTAGGGTATGGTATGTGAATTATATCTCAATAGCCCTCTCACATTAAGAACAATAACAGAAAAATCCAAAGTTGTCAACAGTAAAAATTTTTATTTTTTGAAATTTCATCTCACTTTTATTTTGACTGAGAAAGTCCCTCCTCTTCCAGAAGCAAAAATTTACATCTGAGACATGAAATTTGGTAATTCTCACCTACTGCCTTTCCCTTCTAGGCTTGCTTTAATCTTTTGGCCCTGTTTTAGGAGGGTTTACCCTGTAGGGTTTGTGGCGCTGATGGTCAGGAGGCTGAGCAGACATCTGCTTCCATATAAGCAGTACCTCTGGAATAGCATCAGGTGTCTTCAGAGCTCAGGATGGCAGCACTCCTAGAAGCCAAGAGACCCTGCTCAGGCCATGCAACTCTGGGCCATGTCTCTGGACTTCTCTGGACCTCCCACAAATTTTTTCTTATTACAAATGCTAAATCATGGTCTAGCTATTTCACAGGGCCACTATGAAAAATAAAGCCAAAGTGTGAGAAAGCAATTAGAACACTTTTAAACTACTTTACAAATGTATATCAAACTGTGGGCAATCGTGCCAAAGTCCTCATCTCACAGATGAGTCACCAGGGGACCAGGGCTGAGTTCCTGGACCACACAGTTGCAGAGTCAGACCTAGAATATGAGTCTTAACTGTATCCCTTTTTCTCCAGACAAGACTCCTGGTTGCTCTCAGAAGACCATATCGGTCTCCCAGCAAATTACAGAAATTGATTTCCCTGGTAATCCTTCCATGTGGTTTTATAAATCAATTAAGTTTTAAAACATACTGCAAATTTCTGCATCTGCTACTTTAGAATATCGATTATATCTGTCAAAGATTTATTGTGGGTCAGAAATTCTTGTTTCATGAGCTTCCCTGAAAAAGATTAGGGAAGTATCTTAAGTAGCCATCAAATGGACTGCTCAATTATCAACAGGCAGATTGTCTAAAATACTTTTTCTCTCTTTGTGCATTGCTCTCAGGAGGAGAACAAATAAAGAGGTCAGGATCAAAGAAGATAATGTATATGAAAAGTGTTTTGTGACTGCCAAACTTGTGAAGATAAGTATATTACTTAAAAGAGTTCACACAATAATAATGTACATTATAATGTTACGTCGTTAAAAAGCAAGATCCAAAATTATCTGCTAACTATATTCCAATATATGTACATATGCAGAAAAAAATAAAAAACCATAAAGGATCCCCTGGCTTCCCCTGAATAGGCATCGTGTATCTATCTGATAAGCTGCCTCCTTGTAAAAGCAGGCCTGGCTTTCAGAGATGCTGGAGGGTCCGAGTGGACTGAGGAAAAGTCTTGACCCAAACAGCCCACATGAGCAGACCTCTGCCATTTCCCTAGATGGTTCAGAAAACAGACTTATTACTTTGCTGTCTTGCTCATACCTGGTGTCCTCGTTATAGTGCTGACCTTCTCAAGGGACACAGATGCAAAAACAACTCAGCTTCTATGAGGGCCCCTGGAGTTCCAGGAATTTTCAAACATCCACACACATGGCCATATGGAGGAATCCACACTTTATTTTCTTATCTTGACATCATGCCTTGACACTTTCATTCCAGTATAAAAGTGGGGATTCCTGAATTTCCCCAACCACGCAGGACTTCAGTACTTGGGTGAATCTTTATTTTACCAGTCCTTAGTGGATGGGATTTTGATCTATTCCAATCCTTTGGCATTACAAAGGAGGCTCTCTTTGTATGCAATAAGCATATTTTTTATTTCAATGCATCATACTGGATTGTTTTCCAGAAAAATAAACTTGCATTTCCATCAGGAAGATTAAGCATACCAATTTCTAACAATATGTGATGTTCTTTTGTGACAGGAAAGGTGATTTCATTTGCATTTCTCTAGCTAATAGTGAGGGTGAGCATCTTTTCATACAACTTTTAGGTTTTGGTGTTTTCTCTGTGAATTCATCATAGTTTCCCATTATTCAATTAGAATATCAGGTTTTTTTTTCAATTTGTAGGAACTTTGAGTAAAGAGTTTGTCAGATGGCACACAACAGTATATGTCACACATGAATTATAAGCATGCTGAAATGTGGACAACTTTGGTCTCAGGCAGCCTTGTTGCTCAGGCTGCACAGAGCCCCATTCACTTACCCAGGTTACTGAACTCACATCACCCACTTTTACATGTGCCATGGTATGAAATAAGTTGGCAAGGGCGTATTACACATAAACCTTCAGTGTATGAGTGGCAATTTGTGTTTCCTCAGTCTGTTTAATATTTGCCTTTGTTCATGGCATCACTTAATACAATTTCTCTGAAGAATTCTATATAATCATTTCTATCTATCTTCCCTTTTCACATTTTACATTCCTGTATAATTGTTTAAATACAGTTTCTTGGGGCACCTGGGTGGCTCAGTCGGTAAGACATCTGCCTTTGACTCAGGTCATAATCTCAGGATCACTGAGATTATCACTGGGGATCCTCTTTCTTTCTCTCTCTCCCTGCCATTGTGCCTACTTGTGCTTTCTCTCTGTGTGTCAAATACATAAATAAAATCTTAATGTATACACACATATATGTATACATTTTCTCCAAGGGGAGGGATTTTTGTTTGTGTCATTCACTGTTAGATCCTTAATCCCTAAAACAGTGTCTTGCATGTAGTAAATGCTCAGCTGATCAAGCTCACGAATTAGTTACAATGCTGTATGGGAAGTACAATGTAATGGAAATACATATAAATATGTATATGTGTGTGTGTGTGTATAAAACTTTTCACTCAAGTGAAATGTAATGGAGATATATATATACATATATATATATGTGTATATATATATATATATAGTATGTGTATTTCTCTTAAAAAAGTAAGGCTCCCCACTGGTGATGGGAATGGTGTATGTCTTTTGCAGTCATTTTAATACATCTTCCCTTTGTCTTTATGTCCCACCTGTCAGCCTGCTCATTGCCTCCCTTCTCTATGTAGAAGGATCAAGGATGTGGCCACAGGCCACACCAGGGCATACTGGAACTCCAAGAGCCAGTCCCCAGTGGGTACTTCCTCCAGATCCCTTCGTGGCACTGAAGGGAACCTGTTGGCTGTGGTGAGGCTTTTCTGTACCTAGCTGCCTCCGATCGCCACAACACTGGACCCATCAGCAAGGCCCAGATTCCCTCAGATACTTCCAATATTAGAGTACTTAATGCTACAGAGAAAGTAAGCATAGGCAAGCAAGACTCAAAGAAGTGCTGGTGTGGGTGGCGGTGTAGAGTATCCAGAGGGAGAGTGAAAAGCAGTCAGGCAGGCAGAAGTTCAGATCCTGTCTCCGCCCATTACTAGTGCATGATCTTGTGCTTTAATTCCTTTGAACTCAGGTATCTGATATGCAACAACAACACCTACCATAATGTTGTGATAATTATATGCAGTCAAGCCTCTTAAAGTTCTGGGTAATCAATAATAGTTATTACTGCAACAGAAGCATTTCCAGAGAAGCTACTTTCTGCAACTTCGGCACAAGGCATCCTTTGACAAGACTTTACATATTTGCGAACAGCCTCCTACTGTGTTTCCATTGCAGGTGCAGAGCTACTGATAACACCAGATGTGTTATCACAAATCATCATTGGATTCCCTCACTGTGTTTAAAGCACGCTTTATCATTTCTGCTGATGGGGCATTTGCACGGTGAATGAGATGCAATGCATGAGGCACTTCAGGCAGCAAATCGCACTGGGACCCCCTATCCAGGACGCTCTGCTGTCTCAGGACTGTGTCTACTGTACTCAGGAAGAAGCTCAGTCAGTACCAAATCACAAAATCAAATCAAAATGCAGGAGAGGGAACAGTATGTAGGTAACAAGATCACTGTTGGTCATGTCTCTCCTGTTTCAATCTGCCTGTGCTGCTGTCCCACCATCACCCACAAAGCCCCAAGGAGTCCCATCCCACCCCTTTTCTCAAACACTCCCTGCCCTTCATAACACTGGTCACCCTTCTAGCTCCAATCCTCACACCATTTCTCCACCCCACTCCTCTACCCCCTTACTACATCACAGATGTCCACCTACCTTATATTTTTTACAACACAGCTAGCAGTTCATCTCACAACAAGACTTGTATTCCAGATGGCTGACTAAGGGTACATACGTTGGTTTTGTTTCTCTCCTAAGACCATACAATGATAAAATGATAGCAGAAGCATAAATGGGGATACACTAAACATATTCTAAAACATAGAACAATGAGAAGGTACTCATCAGTGACCAAAAGATCCAACATACTTCTATTGTGGCTGCTGGAATCATGGGTAAAGCACACCTGTTTCCAGTAATGGGGCAGGGGCTAGAGGGAGTGGGAGAAGGTAATTAATGGCTGTCTCTACGCACCTTGAATTATATCCTGCCAGTCACAGGCACAATAATGCACAGTCCATCTTCCTCACTAGAGAACAAATGTGTCATTGAAGATGGTTTGGGGACAGAAGGGAACTTGAAAATTCTAATTTAACCCTAGAAATTTGAAATAAAGTAATAGATTTAGTTTTTAAAGGACTTGGATTCCATTTAAAAAGGGGAAAAGAATAAGAACAAGCTATAGGCTAAAGAAAAAGAAAAAAAAAATAGGTTTTCCAAAAGTGTTTCATTAGAATGCCTGGAAAATCATTTTAAGGAAATGGGCCAGGTCATGGAGGCAAAGGAGATGAGAGCACAAAGACAGCGAGTTTCAAAGTAGATGTTATAAGGAAGATAACACAAAATGGAGGTAATATAATTTTGAAGAAATAATGAAATAACTTCTCAGAGCTAGAGAGAGGCATGTCACCAAATTGAAAACATGCATCATGAACTGAGCAAAATATATAAAAATTAATTTCCACCTTAATACACTTTTGAAACTCTAGAATACCAAAATGACAGAAGATTACAGAGCGTCAAGAAAAAAGCAGAGGAAGTTCCTTAGAAACCCAACAGAGGCACTAGATATAGAGGACCATGGTACATGCATGGATCTCTCTTTCCTCTCCCTCCCAGAACGCCTATTCATTCTTCAAACCCTAATATATTGGTGTCTTTTGGTGCACCCAATTCTCATTCCATTTAATGTATCTTTGTGTGTAAGTTATACTGCAGTAAAACTTAAACACTTAAATATATTATGTAACAAAATTTTGCACAAGAGTCTATGACATGACCACATGGGCAGCTGAGTTAACGTCAAGATTAACAATCCTATCTTAGCATCCCTAACCATATATTTGAATTTCTTGAAATTTCTTCACCAACCAGAAAGAAATCCATTCTGTAGTGATACTCATTTGAAGTCTGAGCACGTCTGTTGACATAATTTGTAGAGGTGAGGATACTCCTCAGCACACTTGAGCCACACTTAGCTGCACGCTGGGCATAGCTCCCTCGTGGCGTGGCTGTCATGCATTCAGTAGCCACGGCAAAGTGGCAACAAGCTCTCTACAGACTGAAAACGCAGTCGAAGCATAGCTACACCGATGTTAGCAAATAAAGTGATGGGTGAGCTTGAAAATCAAAGCTTATAATCCACAAAAGAGTTGGCCATTTTCACATTGAAGTTGCTACTTGGGAGGGAAGTCATGAGGAATATGAGATTTCATACACCTGCACTATTGAACTTTACATAATATCCAAATTATTTCCTACAGGTGAGGAAAAATTAGATAGCTGAGAAATCATTAAGAGCATAGGATATTTTCAGTAGTAAACGTTAAGATATCAACTTTGAAACAAAACATTCCTGTTTCTCTTCTTCTAATTTTCAAACTTTGAGATTGGCTTACATGACCTAAGACCAAAAAAAAAAAGAGTTACTAAAAAAATAATTTAACATCTCCAACTGGTTATATTTTAAAATTTGAGACTTTCAAATAACAGGAAACTGAAAATAAATTGGATACTGAAACTAAAATAAATTTGATATAATTTTATATAAAACTATTGGTTATATTTAAAATTGTTTCCAGTGTTTATCATCATCTTGATACACTAATTGTTCTATTGATACTTTTATAAGTAAATATTTTAATATAGATTTATCAAATGAGTATATACTAATATTCTTTTATTCTTTTTTTTTACATATTGATATTCCATGACAGATTTCTCCTGAGACAAAGTTTGCTTTACTTGGCATCAGTCAGAACTAGGTGAAATCCAAGCCTTGTCACTTACTGAGTAGAAGATGCCAAAAAAGAAATAAAGTTGGAGACATCAGACAGCTTTATTAACTTCTGTAACCCTCGCTGTAAAAATGAAACAGTAAGGCTTTCCTGAATGTTGCTGTGATCACTACCTAGAGGGACAGAGAGAGACCAGGGCTCTGTCACTCACCATCTGCCTGACCCTGGCCTGTGGCTTCACCCGTCCAGAGCCTTGATCCTCTGACTGTCACAGGATCCATGTGGCCCCTCAGCCTGACAGCACTATTGTGGGGATAAAAGGACACAGGGCCCATTACAGGTGATGCTGTTGCCTTCTTCTTAGTTAGTATGCTGGACGTGCTACTTTATGTTACTCTGTGCGAGGGAGTCTACTTTCTCCTATTCCCTTCTCAGTATGTTGTTGTGAACAGAAATGTCAGAACTCAATTATCACGGCCACATGAACACAGGTTGTCTTCATGGGCCCAGCTCCTCCGCCCAGGCACACATTGTATCCAGATGTAAGGTTTCAGTATGCGTGTCCACCACCTCTTGGCACCTCTTAGGCAGAGAGTTTAGAGTGACACAAAATATTATTATCACTATTATTATTATTATTATTCACCCTCAGCAATAATGATTAATGAAACGCAAATAAACCTCACTTATCTCCAAATAGTGGTACCTTGAGAACCAAAAGAGTAGCTTCCACTTTGTTATGCAGAAAAGTTCTTCTGATCCTTACTGAGAAATTATAGGCTTTTTGAGACATATTTGACAACCACAAAAAATAGAGCTCCATATTTTAAAAACCAGATGAACAATATGTAATTTAAGGCATACTTATGTCAGGGAAAAAACGTCTTCCACTCACTCATTATGTAATTCACTTTTCAGCGCCAGCCCCTTGACATATGATACGTGAGTGACAGATTAAAAGGAGCTAGAAATTCACATGCTTGCTTTATTCCAAAAAGAATAAAAAATTTACGTGACCCCACTGGATAAAAAGGCCTATATTATTTTTAGAATCTCTTTGGTTGAAAGGAGTTTTGTTGGTTTCTCTCAATAAACTTAAAAAAAAAAATGTGTCGGGTCCCCAACTCATTTAACCCATTCCCCTCCTGAAACAAGGGTTTCCAAGAAAGCTTTCTCTTCCCTATTCCCCTTTCCCTGGTCACACCAGAATTACCACATAGGGTGGTAAGGCACCACAATTTCTTACCATCTTGTGCGAGCATGTAGAAGACGGGTCATGATGCCGTTGTTTAGCTTATGGGGTGAAGGGTTACTAAGGAGAGTCACAGATGGATCTCCGGAGCGCACACAGTCCTGGGGAGTATAGAGGTTAGCCCACCCACCTTCGCCAACCTACAAGAAAAACAACAAGCCAAGCAACAGCAAATGCCCACAATAGGGTCAGTGACCAAAAGGGTGAAGGGCAGTTGGCACAAAGAGAACAGTACAAGAGCTCTAAGCAAATACATGCCTCTCTCCCATCACCATGAGTACACAAACACACACACACAGATCCCCATCTTGGGGTAGAGAAGGGACAGAACAGATTCTGAGAGTCTCAGTATTGACCTAAAGAAATATATTTAAACCAAATATATAAACCAAACTACTCAAAAGAAATTTAGCTAAGTTTTTTAATTGGCAAGTTAGCAGGCCAGGTAGGGAGCTCCTGGGGAAAATTAGCTGGGTTGTGGGGAGGGGAGGAGTATTGCTTTGTCCATCAGGGCAGTGGCATGTGTGTATATGCAACCTCACTAAATGTATTTAACACAGATGTATCCATTTATAAGCATATGTAAGCATGCATTTGCTATGTAGTTCTTGGTCAATAATAGGTGGGCTATGTCTTCATTTGTGAACCAGTCACGTGTACTAGAGACTATGTACTACTTTTATATACCGTCTTACCTACAGCAAGGTTAACATGACTTCCTGAAGTTATAGTGCAGAGACTGAGTCTGGAGAACTGAAGAGACACATGCAAGTTCACTCACCTGGTTAAGTGGAAAAGTCAGGGTTCCAATCCAAATGTCTGAGCCCAAAGTGTATACTCTTGCTGTGTGCCATCCAAGGTTCAAATGCAAAGCCACATTGTGGGAAGACAATCAGACCATGGCAGCGATAAGAAGGTGAAAAGAGGGTCATGCATCAGGATGAGCAAAACCAACATTCCAGGGCAGTGGCTGGGATGAAATTAGAGGAAGGAAGGGACAGGTTTAGGAAGGCCTGGTCGTCCTAGTGTGATGGACCATAGAGGACACGTATGGGGTTATTTGCAGAGTATGAGGCCACTAAAGGAGGCAGAATCCTGCAGACCTGCTCAGGACACATAGGCAGTAGGGATCCCAGGAGACCAAGTCCAGGTTAAGGAAGTCTTGCTACCTGAAATGATAACTGCAGGGCCAACCAGCCATCAACTTCTAAGATAGAAGTTTGTGTCACTACAGTTGGCTGCCCCTACAATACAATTCCCGTGACACATACCTGCAAAGGATGCACTCTCCTGAAAGAAGGGGTTTCTGGCTGTCAAAAATGACCACTGAGGGGTTTCAGCCAGGCCTCGCTCTATATCTATGTGTATCAAACCTGTAAGACCGGACCACATTGTACACCAATCATAGGGCACCCATTAGTGTTGAGGTAGGAGGTGGATTTCAACAGCTAATGTGTATCAAGTTGGAAAAACACATTATGGTTGAATAGTCTCAGGGTGTGTGATCAGGTCAGGGGTCATCTACCCAGCCTCGAACCCTGCTCCACCTTCCCAAGTTGTGTGGCCCTGACAAAAATACTTACTTCTCTACAGAGTTTAGAGTTTCCCACTGTAAAATGAGAATAGTAATAACATCTACTCCATAGAGCTGTTAGCAAGGAACGAGTAAGCTGACTCCTATAAGACAACTGCACATGTTAGCTATTGTTAATAAGTTACTCCTTCCTGTAAAACTTCACTTTCATGGAGATAATGATTCTTTCACAAGTAGGAATGAGACTTCCAGTGATCAATGGCAGAGTGTGATGGGGAGTGTGGGCTCTGTTGTCAAGCAGACTACAGTTACATGTATACGTGATCTTATCCAGAGTAAGTGTGACCCTAGATGAGTGTACACCTCACTGTGACCTAGTTTACTCTTCCATAAATTGGTGAGAGTAATACACCCCCAGATTCATAGCCCAGCTCTATCCCTTGATGCCTCAGTTTCTTACCTCGAAAATGGAGTAACAGCACCTATCTCACTTCCAGGCAAGAACCTCTCATAAAGGACTATGCAATTCACTACACTCCCTCTCACAGCTGGTCTGATAGTAGGAGCATCTATCAAGATAATGACTCCAACATGAATGACTACAATGAGGAACAACTCCTGTTACCACTTCAGATCTGCAGCATGAGTAAGAAATAAATCTGGGTTATATTAACCTAATGAAATTTGAAATTGTCTGTTAGTACTGCAAAATCTAGTCTATTCTGACTAATTAAAGGTTTCATAAGTGTATGAGTGATATTTGAAGCCATGGGCATTGATTGATTAGATCACTTAGGACATGAGTATAAGTAGAAAGAGAAAAATAAATAAATAAATGGATAGATAAATAAATAAATAAATAAGAAGAGAGGAGAAGAAAAGAGAAGAGAAGAGGAGAGGAGAGGAAAAGAGAATGGGAGAAGAAGGGAGGGGTGGAAAGAGACGGAGAGGAGAGGAAGAGACAGAGATGAGATCCTGGAACATTTCAACATTGAGAAGCCTAGAAAAGAAAATGTGAGCAATAAATGCTAAAAATTAGTTGCCTTTATTTATTTGTTTTTGTTTGCTTAATTATTTTTTGTTTGTTATTTTTTAGAGCAATAGTGGTGTCATTGAAGCCAAGAAAAGAAAGAGTTTAGAGAAGAAAGATTGGCTGGATAGGATTCTGTTGGAATTTAAGTAAGTTGAGTGAGAAACAAAAGTATTCTTTAAATTTGGAATATGGAGATCATTATTGACCCTGCTAAGGAAGGTTCAATTGGAGTATAGGGACAAAAGTTCTACTTGAAAATCCTGAAAAAAAAAAAAAAATCTGGGATGTGATGAAATACAGGGCATTCCCTAGGTGATTGCAACATATGGCCAGACTTGAGACCCACCAGTCTACATGGTGAATTTCCTTGTTAACTGCCCATATTTACCTCCACCTCTAATCCATTTTCTTGCATTTCTAGGCTTCCAGCAGGTTTCCTGGTCCCTGTTTTTCTTTCTGGAGTCTAGCCCTCATCTATATCATCTTCCTGAGTCTATGAGATGGGAATCCTCACTCTACCATTGCTGTCCTCCTTTGAACTTAAAACTGTTCATTCTCAGCACCAGTTGGTTCTGAAACCTTCTGGTCAAATCAGAAACAGAGCCATCTACAGCTCAAAAGACATCTTATGGTGTCTAATGGTCACCAAGTCCTTCATAGGCCATTTCTGCTTTATAGTTGTCCTCTCAGAGAAAAACAAAATCAATTAAAGAAGTATTTGTAAAACAAAAGTAATTTATTTAAAAGGAGCATGACAAAGGCATGTAAATATTAAATTAGGAGAAGAACTCCCCTCTTTTGCACACTTGTGATAAGCACTGGGTGTTGTAAATGATGAACTACTGAATTCTACTCCAGAAATCAATATTGCACTGTGTGTTAACTAAGTAAAATTTAAATTAAAAAAAAAAAACCTCCTTCTTTTGCATATTTCCTTTTCCTGTGCAAGTTTTCAAAGGCCAAATGTTATAATCAGCAGAGAACAGAGCTCACAGGATGAGGCGTCCCTGAGAGAACAATGTTTAGACATGAATTTCTACTATTATTAGAGCATGCTCACTGGTAGTTCCACATCAACATGACTATAAAAGGAACTCCTTTCAGGGAATTGCCACCCATCACTATTCTCATGTCCATGACATCTCTTCTGGGTTTGATTTTTGGCTAGCAGGGATCTGAAATTTATTCTACACCAAGGATTTTTCCATAAGCCCTATCACTACCCCCAAAATAAATTCATCGACTATTTGAGACATCTTTATTGTTTTCCTCTGACTTTTACCTCTTTCCATCTCTTTCCAATTCTCTTGCACACGAGGGCCCTAAGCGTCAAAACATCTTTTTGAATGACCAGCTCTGGTGCAGTTCTCTTAAAAGCAGGAGCAAAACACTATCAACAAGTCAAATCTTTTACTGCAGAAGTCAGGCCCACATTGGATGGGGCTGTAGAGAGGCCATCATAACATTCATATTAATTCCCAGTAGTCACTTTGAACCCAAAAAGGGATATTCTTCCCCCAAAAAGTTTTCAAAAAAGAATTTTAATTATCCCTTGGCCACATCACAGAGAAAGAACAGAAGCAACTGGGCAGATAACATCACACTCGAGGAAAGAAGACCATTTGACTACAATAACAACAAATTTTTTCTTTTCATATTGCATGGAGCACTGGGTGTGGTGCATAAACAATGAATCTTGGAACACTGTAAAAATAAAATTAAATTTTAAAATATAGTGACAAAAAATAAATAAATAAATAAATAAGCAAATAAATAAGCCATTCCTGAGATACACAATTTGTATCCAAAGCTTTCCAAATGCACTGGTTGGTATAAAACTTTTCCTTAAAAAGGAATGTGAAGGGGCGCCTGGGTGGCTCAGTGGGTTAAAGCCTCTGCCTTCAGCTCGGGTCATGATCCCAGGGTCCTGAGATCGAGCCCCATATCGGGCTCTCTGCTCAGAGGGAGCCTGCTTCCTCCTCTCTCTCTGTCTGCCTCTCTGCCTACTTGTGATCTCTGTCTGTCAAATAAATAAATTTAAAAAATCTTTAAAAAAAAAAAAGGAATGTGAATTATGAAAAAACACTGAGCAATTGTAGACAGAGGCTGAGAAAAAATGTGAAAAGTAATATACCAGGCAGACAGACAAGGAAACAAAGCAGAATAGGACAATCAGGCAAAGACTCCAGGACCACACAGGATAGAATGTGGACTTTCAATGGAAAGACTAAAATTCAATTCTTAATTTCTGTACTACCCAATTATTGCAGTAAAGATTCTAGCATCTGGAATGGGTCACTGTGAGATGTATTTCTTCCTGTCAAGCTCCTATGTTTTAGAAGTACTTGTTGAGTGTTTATAACCCAACATGCTCTGTTAATGGTCCTGGATCCTGATGCAAGATAATCACTTTCATTATAAATGATACATTGTTCCCTTCAACTAGCTCCTGATAGGTGTCATAAGCTCATACTACCAGCTTGGGACACGAAAGAATGATTTCTTACCACTTGCTTCTTGGAACTCTGAGATCAAAATCTTCTCTGAGCTTTGTATTCCTGCTTTCTGTAGATAGTATTGGTGTGAAGAGGGTGTGACAAGAGACAGTTGTGGTCCAGATGGAGTTTTGTTTCCTTTACTGTCTTCCATTTCTGCTCTGTAATTAGCACTGCTTATAAAGAAACCACAGGACTAGAACATTCAACTTTAGGGAGTTCCCTCAGACATGCATCCTGGGTGTCTTTGTTTTCATTTTAACTTTCCCTCTCCTGAATGAGAATGTACAGGGGAATGCAGCATGATCCAACCTCAAACTATCCTCTAACTATGTCAATGGGTGGCTCATTGTCCATCAGACCCTTTTATACATGCTCAGAGTCAGTGAGGACTTGGTGTCAGTATCACTAGCTTACTCTAGGGCCCTCTAAGCAAGGTAACACCCTTATTTGGACTATTGAAAGTCTCTTTCATTAGTGTTTTTGCCTCCAGTCTTGCCCTTTCCACCCATCCTCATTCAGGAGCAAGAGTGATCATCAGAAAATTTGGAAATGACTCGGTTGACCACCTGCATAAAACCTCTCAAAATTAGAACAAAACAAGGATGACCACTTTTGCCAATATTATTCAGCATATAATATCAAAAATTCTAGACAAAGAAAATAGGCAGAAAAAAAGGAATAAAAGCCATCCAAATTGGAATAGAAAGTTTTCCACTTTTCACACTACATATAATCTTAGATGTAGGAAGCCCTACAGATTGCATACATACACAACACTTGTTAGAACTGATAAAAAAAAAAAATCATCAAATTTGCAGGGTACAAAATGAACACACCAAAAAAAAGCAAAAAACAAAAAAACAAACAAGCAAAAAAAAACCCCTGCACTATCAATAAATAATCCACAAAGAAAATTTAAAAAATAATTCCATTCCATGTTTTAAAACCATCAAAAAGAATAAAATATGTAAGAATAAACTTAAGCAAGGAGGCAAGAGATTTGTACAGTGAAACTACAAAACACTGTTGAAAGAAATTAAAGAATGTGTTAACAAATGGAAAGATTCCTATGTTCGTGGATTATATGACTAATATTAAAATGTCAATACTACTGAAAACTATCTACAGATTCAATGCAATCCCTCAAAATCTGAATGAGAGTTTTACTGAAATAGAAAAAAATCCATCTTAAAATTCATATAGAAACTCAAGGGACCTGGAATTGCCTAGACAGTCTTGAAAAAGAACAAATTTGGAGCACTCAGATTTCCTGATTTCAGAACATACTACAAAGCTACAGAAATCAAAATATTGTGGTACCAGCCCAAAGAAGGGCATATACACCAGTGGGATAGAATAGAGAGCCTAGAATTAAGGCCTCACATATTATATGGTCAAATGACTTTTGACAAAGGTATCAAAACCATTCAATAGGGAAAAGACAGTCTTTTCAAACAGTTGTGGGAAACTCTGTAACTACATGAAAAAAAGTGAAATTAAATCCTTATCTAGCATCCTGTACAAAAATTTATTCAAAATGGATCAAAGACCTAAATGTAACACCTAAAACTATAAAACTCTTACAAGAAAACATAGGGGAAAAAACTCATGACATTGCATTTCACAATGATTTCTTGAATATGACACCAAAAGCACGAGAAACAAAGAAGAAAAACAATTATATCAAAATTCAAAACTTTTGAACATCAGTGGACGCTAGTAACAGAATGAAAAGGCAATATATAGAATGGAAGGAAATATTTGCAAATATCTGATAAGACATTAACATCCAGAACATATAAAGAACTCCTACAACTTAAAAAGCAACAACTAAAGCAACCTGACTTAATGATCAAAGGATTTAAATAGATATTTCTGGAGAGAAGATATACAGTAGCCAATAACCACCTGAAAAGACAATTTCACTAATTACTAGGGAAGTGCAAATCAAAACTACAGTGAGATATCACTTTTCATACATTAAATGGCTATTATATTTTAAAAAATACAATAAAATTTTTAAAAAGGAAAATAATAAGTTTTGGTAAGGATGTGAAGAACTCAAGATCCTCTTTCTACTGCTGGTGGGAATTGGTGGTTCCTCAAAAAATATAAGCATAAAATTACCACAGGATCCAGCAATTCCACTTCTGGATATATAGCCAAAAGAATTGAAAGCAGGGACTCAAGCACATCATTTGCAACCCATGTTCATAATAACATTATTCAAAATAACCAAAAGGTGAAAGCAACCCAATGTCCATCAACCCATGTATGGATAAACAACCTGTGATAGCATACAATGGAATATTATTCAAAATTTAAAATGAGGGGAATTATGACTGATTCTACAGTGTGGATGAATCATGAAGACATTACACTAAATGAAATAAATCAATCACAAAAGGGCAAATAGCGTATGAATCCACTTATATGACTACTTCAAATTCATTCAGACAGAAATTAGAATAATGTTTTCCAGGGCTGAGGAGAGGGAGAAATGAGTTAGTATTTAATAAGTAGAGAGTTTCAGTTTGAAAATATGGAACAATTCTGAAGTCGAATGGCAACAATGGTTGCAGAACATTGTAAAGGTATTTAATGCCTATGAACTACACTTAAAAATGGTCAAGATGACAATTTTTATGTTACTTGTACTTTACCACAATTTTTAAGACCTCCAAAATCTTGCCATGCTGTTAAATTTTATGCTTTTCAGCCAAATGCAGGTCCCATCACAAGCTGGTCCAATGTACTAGTCTACTGTTAATGTCTCTCCACTCCCTGTTTATAACTCAGCCATAAGGATCTCCCTGAAATTCCTTCAATGTATTCATCTCTCATACATGTGCCTTTGCCTATGTGCTTTACCACTGCGAATTTCATTTTTCTCTTTTTTCCCCCCTTTGTCAATACTTACTTTAGTTTGTAAATGAGTTCATATTATTCTACTCTGGGAAATCTTTCTTGATCCTCACTATGGATCATATTTATTTCCCTTCAACTCCCACTGTTCTCTGAGAACACTGATAATACTACAATCTAATGTCCCTGTAATAGCTGGGAAACAGCTGTTGGAGGGGAAAAAAGAAAACTATCTCATGTGAGTATGCTAATGGGAGGTGAAAATTCAATTGGTAGAAATAGACCCAGAAGTGTCACAGATAACATAATTAGAAAACAAGGATATTAAATAATTTATTATAACTGCATTTCGTATGATTAAGGAAAAAGGAAAAAGGTAAGCATATTAAGCAGAGATATGGAACATGTGTAAAAGATCCAAATAAAACTTCCAAATATGAAAAATACAATGTTGGTAATGAAAAATATCATGGATGGGATTAAAAACAGATCATACACTACAGAAGAAAAGATTAATGAGCTTGAAAACATAAAAAAAAAGCTGTATAAAATGAAACACAGAAACAATCTTAAAAAATTGAAAAGTACATCAGTGAGCTGTAGGACAACTTTAAACACCCTAATATATGTGTAATTTGAATTCCTAAAGAAGAGTAGAGAGGAGTACAGAAACAGAAAAAGATATATTTGAATAAATAATTGCCCCAAAATATCAAAATTGGATGAAAGTCTACAAATCCTAGAATTTCGAGGAGACAAAAGCACAAGGAATAGGAAACAAAAACTGCACCAAGGTATATCATAATCGAATTTCTCAAAACCACTGAAATAGAGAAAAATCTTAAAAATACCCAGAGAAAAATGTTTCCTTAAATATAGAATAAAGATAAAAATTAAATAGTTCTTCTTGTTGATAAAAATGAACACTAGAAGACAGGAGAGCACATCATTAAAATATAGGAAGGAAAAAATTCGACTCTACTAAATACAGGAAAAATATCTTTTGAAAAGTGAAATCAAGACTTTCAAAGACATGCAAAAGCAGTAAGAATTCACAATTAGCTGACCTGAACTTCAAAAAATGTTAAAGGAAATCCTTTCAGCAGAAGAAAAATTATACCAGATAGAAAACTTGACCTACATAAAAGAATGAAGAATTCTAGAGATGATAAATATATGAATTTTAAAAAAGACATTTTTTTAAATTAGTAGAAAAATACTTTAAATCAGCTAATATAAATTTGTTCAGATTTAAAGAAAAGAATGAGACAAAATGAGTAAACAGATGTGGGATGTTAGCAGAGAAATGAAAAATAAACACAACCAAATGGAAATTCAACAACTAACATGAATGATATGTAAAGGGAAAACCTCATTGGTTGGACTTAACAATATAATATATTGGAAGTAAAACATGAAAAGTGAACTCAAAAATTACTTTGTATTTTGAAAAGAAAGAAGCAAAGATTGAACAAAATGAACAAAACTTCAGGGATTCTGGGACAGCGCCAAGTAGTCTAACAAACATATAACTGGAATTCTGAAAGAAGAGAAGAGAGAGATTAGAACAGAAAACTATATAAGAAGAAAAGAGAGATTAGAGGAAGAAAGAAGAAGAAGACAGAGATTAGAGATTAAAGAAAGAAGAGAACAGAGAGATTAGAACAGAAAACTATAGAATAAAATAATTTTGTAAAGTCCTAAATTTGGTGAAATACAACAATTAATAGATCTGAGACCTGCAGCAAATGCTACACCAAGCATAATGACTACCAACACATCCATACATACATTGATCAGAGTCAAAAAGCTGATCACCAAAGATAAAGAGCAAATCTTAAAAATCTTAAAAATAAACAGATGATATAATGTAACCATTACACACAGTAGTTTATGACTGATTGCTTCTCAGGGGGGGAAAAAGTGAGATCAGGAGACAATAGAATGACTTCTATAAAGTGCTAAGAGAAAAACTGTCAACAAAGAATTCTGTATGCAAGCAAAATATTCTTTAATTCCTTATCTGGCGAAAATAAAAACATTCTCACTTAACAACTAATAGAATTTGTCATAAGCAGATCTGAACAATAAGAATAAAATAGTTTTATCAGGCTGAAGAAAAATAACAAAATATAGATCTATGGAGAAAATGAATAATTCAAGAAGTGATAAATATGTTAGCAAAATAGACTTTTTCTTATAAAAAGAAAACTAATGGTTTAAACCAAAAATAGTGCTTTGTTTCTGGGTTGAGAGTGTATGTATATATTAAATACATAAAAATAACATAAAATATGAGACAATAAAAGGAACAGAAGTGTTATAAGGTACTGAATATTTAAGAAAAAGATATAACGTTAAATCTAAGGAAACCTTGATAAGATTACATTATATATTATAAGTCCTAGAGTAACCAGTCAATAGTGATATAAAACAATTATAGCTTAAAAGCCATTGTAAGTGGAAGATGGAATAAATAATTTAAATATTTGAAATAAATACCTGAAAATTCTGACTATGTGAAAAAGAATTTGACATATTTTAATGTTTGAAGAAAACATATAATTAACTCAAAAGGAGAGAAGAACACTATTTGAAATAAATATTGAAATAAAATATTTGAAATAAATACTTAAAAATATTACTTGAAAATTATGACGGCAAAAAAATTTGGCATATTTGAATATTTGAAGGAAATATATACTTAACTAAAAAAAAGAGGAAAACAAAAACTCATATGTAACAAATGAAAAAGCAAGGAAGTGAACCTAAATCCAACTAATTAAATAATTACATAGAACATACATAAACTAAACAATACAATTAAGAGGCAGACTGACATATGCATATAAAAACAAAACACATTTATATATTATCTACAAGAAATAAACTTCAAATATAAAGACATAGATGGACTGAAAGTAAAAGAATGTGGGAAAAAGGTTGTGTCATGAAAATAATAAGCATAAGAAAGCTGGCGTAGCTATATTATTATCAGAAATGTATATGTTAAGACAGGATCATTATCAGAGAATGTATAAGATTCTTTGTTCACATTTACAGTCATGCTTCCACTGATGCATAAATCAGATAATTCTTGAAAGAGAAGCAAGAGAAGGTATTTGAGTGGCTTCCTGGTCATGAAAATAAAAAGGGTTAATCCAGAAGGTAACATAAAAACTACAAATGTCTAATTACAAAGCTTAAAATATATGAGGCAGAAACTGATAGAACTGAAGGATGTAGATATATCTAAAATTATGAATTAGAGATTTGACCACTCTTCTCTAAAAAACAAAAAACAAAATAGAACAAGCAAATATAAAATCGATAAGGACATAGAAGACTGAAACAATATACCAAACAACTTGACCATTAGAACTATACCTAGCATCTGCAGAATTAGCATTATTTTCAAATGCACATGAAGTATTTCCCTATGAGATCATATAAGAGCCCATGTAATAGTTTTACAAAAATTGAAATCTTGCAGAATATGTTCTCTGACCAGAAAAGAATATTACAATAAATAATTTATACATATATGTAATCACTGGATATTTAAAAATAAGGAGTAATAATAAATAATTATTGAATCAAAGAAAAAATAGAAAATATCTCAATTTAGTGATTAAAGAATACACCAAAACTTGTGGATTATAGGGTTCATAGAGATCAGTTCATAGAGAGAAAGTTGTACTTTTAAGTTATTTTATTATATAGTAAGAAAGTTTAATTGTCAATAATATAAATTCTCTTATTATAAGCTGGTGAAAAAACAGCAAATTATACTGAAATTAAATAGAAGGAGGGAAATAACAAAGATAAAATCAGAAATTAATGAAATAGAAGTGGTGACATAGCAAGAGAGAGGAGCAGGAGATCCCAGCTCCCCCTACTAAGAACAATTAGACACTATTCATGAATTATATTGAATGAATAATATTTTTATTCATGAAAATAGATCTGAGAAACCTCCGGGGCCCATTAAGGAGCTTCAGGAACACAATGTAACAATAAACCCGAGAATCCACACAAATAGGTTAGGAAGAAGGTTTTATTTTGCTTGCATCATCCCACTCCTCAGGCTGGTTCTACTCAATGCCAAGAGGGAACTCCTTGGCCCAAGAGAATTCCCTTTACTGGGTGACTGACCAGTTTCCCAGTTTATGGGGCACTGCACAAAAGAACAACTTCAGTTTCACCCCACCCAGAGCACAGGGGAGACTGGCACAGCTAGGATCTCTGGAGATAATTACAAAGGAGAGGGATTATCAATATCAACCATGCAGTAGGAGCAATCATGGCTGCCCATGCCTGCTCTGCAGAGGACCCCAGCAGCCTTCACCACTGAGGACCTCAACATCTCTTGTTCACAATGCAATATCCCCACAGCTTTCAAAACTGAGGACTCCATCACAGACCCCAGAACACCACTGCCAAAGACACCAATAGCCAGCAGAGCTGCCAAGGATTCCCTACAGCTTTTGTCACTGAGAATCCCACAGGTTTTTGCATTTGCAGACTCCAGCAAGGTGAGTCTCCCCTAAACTGCCTGAGCCACCCAGCCAGCAATGCTTTGGACACCCTGAACCCCATGACTCATCACAGCCACTATACTCACTGCCGTCCCAGGCTCCCATGACCACACAAGTGCATGCAGTTGGCCACCACAACATTGCACACATGGCTAACCCCCCTGCAGCTGCAGGAATGCACAGCAACAGCTCCAGCCAAAAATCAATAAGGAAACTTTGGATTTGAACTAAATTTTAGACCAAATGGACCTAACAAATACATTCAGAACATTCTATTCAATAGCAATAGGACACACTCTTCTCAAGCACCCATGGAACATTCTCCAGGGTATATCATATTTAGGCTACAAAATGAACCTAAACAAATTTGAGAAAATTAAAATCATACCATGTACCTTTCCTGACCATAATGGTATGCTGGAAATTTTACAAACATATGAAAAACTGAGCAACATGCTCCTGAACAACCAAGGAGTCAAAGAGAAATGAAAGGGGGAAATCAAAAAAATGTCTTGAGACAAACAAAAATGAAAATGCAAGGTACTACATAGGATGCAGCAAAAGCAGACGTAAGAGGGAAGTTCATAGCAATAAATGTAAGAAAACAAAATATTCAACATAAATAGGAATAAATCTCCCAGGTTTGTTATATTCTTCAATCACATCATCCTCAATCTCTGTATCCCATCCAACTTGGCAAGTGATTTTCTGGTAAAATGGTAACAGCAGTATGTGTACCTCTTCCAACTCATCACAACTTCCCTGGTTCTATGACAGCAACACAACTATTGGTTCCAAGTAGATGATGAAGGAAGACAAAGTGCCAGAGCTTGCTTTTTTTTTTTTTTCTTGAGAATTCATCTTGAGTTATCTTTTATTTAGATAAAAATAAAGAAGCAAAGATCTACTGTCATTTGTATACAATTTGTTACCTTGAAAAATTAAAACGTTAGCATGGAAAAAAAGATCTCAAGTAAACAAACTGAATTTACACCTCAAGAAACTAAAGAAAGAAGAATGAAGCCCAAAGTTTATAATAAAATGGAAATGACAAAGATCAGAGCAAAAATAAATGAAATAGAGACTAGAAAGACAATAGAAAAGATCAATGAAACTAAGAGCTGGTTTTTTGAAAGTTCATAAACCATTAGCTAGACTAAGGAAAATAAAAGAGAAGATAAAATCAGAAAAGAAAGAGGAAACTTTACAATTGATGCCACAGAATAATAGAGGATCATAAGATAATGCTGTGAATAATTATATGCCAACAAATTAAATGACTCAGAAGAAATGTATATAATCCTAGAAACGTACAATCTTATAAGACTGAATCATGAAGAAATAGAAATTTTGAATAGACCAATATGAGTTAGGAGTTTAAACCAGTATGGAACCAGATGGTTTCACTGGTGAATTCTAAGTCATTTCAAGATGACTTAATATTAATCCTTCTCAAACTCTTGAAAACTTGGAGGAGGAGGAAACATCCATGCTCATTTCATGAGGCCAGCACTACCTGATATCAAAGCCAGACAAGGACATTACAAGAATAAAAAACTAAGGTCAATAACCCTGGTGAATATAGTTATAAATATTCCCAATAAAATACAGGCAAACCAAATTCAACATCATATAAAAGGATTATATATTGTAATCATGTGTGCTTAATCCCTAGGATGCAAGGATGGTTCAACATAAACAAATCAATAAATGTGATATACCACATTAACAAGATGAATGATAAAAATTACATGATCCTCTCAATAAATGCAGAAAAAGCATTTGACAAAAATTGATATCCTTTCATGATAAAAACTCTCAACAATGTATATAAGAAATGTACCTCAATATAGTAAAGCCCTATATGTTAAGCCCACAACTAACTACATAATTAAATAGTGAAAAGCTGAAAGTTTTCCTATAAAATCAGGAACAAGACAATGGTGTCCACTCTCACCTCTTTTATTTAACATAATACTGGAAGTCCTAACCAAAGAAAATAGGGAAGAAAAAAAAATGCCTCCAAATTGGAAAACAAGAAGTAATATTGTCTCTTTTAGCAGATGGCATGATATTCTATATAGAAAACCCTTAAGACTACACCAAAAAAAAAACCCTGTTAAAACTAATAAGATAGATCAGAAAAGTTACAGAATACAAAATCAATATACAAAAAACAGTTGTATTTCTACACATTAACAATGAATCCAAAAAAAGGATATTATGAAAGCAATCCCATTTGCAGTAGTACTGAAAAGAATAAAATAATTAATAAATTTAACCAAGAAAGTGAAGAATTTGTACACTGAAAACCATAAAACATAGATCAAAGAAACAGAATAAAACACAAGCAAATAAAACATATCTTATTTTGTGGGTTGGAAGAACACATATTATTAAAATGTCCATTCTGTACAAAACAATTTACAGAATCTCTATCAAAATTCTAATTGTATTATTCACAGAAATGGGGGAAAAAGTCCTAAATTTTTTATGGAACCACAGAAAACCCTAAATAGCCAAAGCAATCTTGAGAAAGAAGAGCAAAGTTGGAGGCATAACACTTCCTGACTTCAAAATATATTACAAAGATATGGGAATCAAAACAGTATGGTATTTATATAAACACACATACATAGACCAATGGATAAGCACAAAGCACCCAGAGATAAACCCATGGATATACAGTCAACTAATTCCAAAAATGTACCAAAAGTACATGATGGGAAAGGTTAGTCTCTTCAGTAAGTGATGTTGGGTATATTGAATATCAACATGCAAAATAATGAAAATGGACCCCTAACTTACACATTGGGAAAAAAATCAGCTCAAAATGGATTAAAGACTTTAAAAAATGGATTTAAAGACTTAACCTAAAACTTCTACAGGAAATTGGGGGGAAAGCTCCTTAACATTAGTCTTGACAATAATTTTTTGGAATTAATAAAAAAAAAACTGGGAAAAAAAAGCAAAAATTAATAAGTGGACTACATCAAATTAAATGTTCTTTACAGCAAAGAAAACAATCAACAAAATTAAAAGGCAACTGATGGAAAGGAGACAATATTTGCAAACCATATATCTGATAAAGGTTTAATATTCAAAATACATAAGTAACTCATACAACTCAATAGCAAAAAAACAACACAGAAAATGGGCAAAGCACCTGAATAGATAGATATTCATCCAAGACCAAAAGGTAAATGGAAAAACGCTCAATATCACTAATTATCAGGGAGATGCAAATCAAAACCACAAATGAGATATCACCTCCTACCTGTTAGGATGACTATATCAAAAAGGCAAAAAATAAGTGTTTATGAGAATTTGGAGTAAAGGGAACCCTTTTATACACTTGATGGGAATGTAAATTGCTACAGTCATTATGAAAGAGTGTGGAAGTTCCTCAAAAAATTAAAAATAGAGCCACTGTATGATGCAGCAATCCCCCTTTTGGGTATACATCCAAAGGAAATAAAATTATTATCTCAAAGAGTTATATGTATTCCCATGTTCACTGCAATGTTATTTACAATAGCCAAGATATGGAAACAACCTAAGCATTGTTAAGAAATGAGTGGATAAAGAAAATTTGATATGTAAGCATACAATGTAATATTATTCAACCTTTAAAAAGAAAGAAATTTTGTCATTTATAACAGCATGGATAAACTTGGAGGATATTATAGCAAGTAAAATAAGCCAGACTCAGAAAGACAGATATAACATATCTACTTATATGTTGAATCTAAAATATATACATATATATTTTTAAATATTTTTATTTATTTATTTGACAGTGAAAGAGAGTACAAGCAGGGGAGTGGCAGGGAGAGGGAGAAGCTGGCTCCCATTTAGCAGAGAGGACCCTAGGATCATGACCTGAGCAGAAGGCAGACGCTTAAGTGACTGAGCCACCCAGGCATCCTAAAAATATATATATATTTTTTAAAAGCCACACTCAGTGTCCATTATATCAAATATCCCCCTTAATGAGCACTGGGTGTGATATGCAACTGAAGAATCACTTAACTCTATCTCTGAAAGTAAAAAAATAAAAAGAAAAGAAAGGAAAGAAAGAAAACAAGCAAGCCACACACATAGTAATAGAAAGTAGAGTAATGGATATCAGAGGCTGGAGTGTTAGGACGAGGAGAGATATTGATCAAAGGGTATAAATTTTCTGTTATAAGTTGAATAAGTCTAGTGACCTAATGTACACTATGATGACTATAGTTAGCAGTAACATTTTATATTCCTGAAATTTTCTAAGATAGTAAATCTCAATTGTTTGCATCACACACTAAAAAAAAATGTAGCTATGTAAGATGATGGATGTACTAATTAGTTTGACTGTGATGATCAAGTCACAATGTATACATATATCAAAACACCATGTCATACACCTTAAATATATATAATTTTTGTCAAAAATAAATAAATATTGAAAAGAGACAAAAAAATTGAGACAAAAAATAGAAAAATTAATGTAATTTTAAAAGTTTTTTTAAATAATAAAATTGATTAAACCCTTAAAGAATTATCCAGAGAAAGGAGAAAAAGCACAAATTATAAATTTGAGGAATAAAAGAAGGGATATCACTACTTATTTCAAATAGACTCAAAACATAATAAAGGAATATTATGGTTAATACTATTCCAATAAATTTGGCATTTTTTAAAAAACACAATTTACCTGAAAAAAGAAGAAATAATATATTTAAATAGATATATCTATTAAGACATTTATAACATATATGCAGACAAATACAGATATAGAGATATAAGTGACATATAGTAAAAATATAAGTAAACATAAACATATACATTAGGAAATTAAATTAATAGTCAAAATGTTCAGACCCCAGTGAGTTCATTAGTCAATTAGGCCAAACATTTAAGGAAGAAATAGCAACTTTACATAGACACTTTCAGAAAGCAAAAGAGGAAGGAACTCTTTCCAAATGTATTAGGGCAGCATAAACCCACAACATCCAACATAGTTCTTATACCACCAAAAACAGCAATAAATAAGTAATGACCAATTACATTCACATACCTGAACACAAAAATCTTTAATAAAATAATAGCAAATAAAATCTCACAATCTTTAAGAAGCACAACACAATATGATCGATTAGGGATTATCCCAGGAATATAAGGTGATTTAATATTCTAAAATTAATGTTATTCATTATATTAACAAATAAGAATAAAATATAGTAAGTAATGAGAAAACATGTAATTATTTTAATACATAGAAAACACTGATAAAATTCAATCATTTCCCCTGATAAAAACGATCAGCAAAGTAGAGATGGAAGGGAACTTTCTTAATCTGATAAAGGATATCACCTAAAAACCTAAAGTCAGCTTTATACTTGATGGTAAAAGATCAAATAATATTCCTGTATGTTCAAGAATAAGGACATCTGTTCTCACCACTTCCATTCAATATTGGGCTGTATTGGGCTGGGTGTGGGGGGTCCTAGCTAGTGCAATATGGCAAGAAAAGTAAAAGTCATTCTTATTAAAAAGAAGTAATATTTTCCTTATTAACAGAAGAGACGGTTGTGCGTATGAATTCCAAAGGAATCAACAAAAACTAAAGTTTTAAATAAGTCAATTTCAAAAGTCATAGGATAAAGTGTCAATACAAAACCTTAAATTGTACATTTGCCTGCTAGCACCAAACGATGTGTTGTCAAATTAGCTAAGCCGATTGGAGGACTACAAGAGAATTTTATATATTTTGAAGATGTAAGTGAAATAGTACCACTTTTTATAACCAGAAATATAACAGAGGGAAGGGGCTTTTAGAGCTCATACATGTTGCTGTTTGTCTGCCAGCCTGCTTTGTTGAGAGGAAGCAACAGCTGGACCCTAAAATCTCTGCCAGCTTGCTCAATATCTTCATGAAAGTTCTACAAATCCTTGGGTCCA